>NW_024665181.1:0-532 GCF_008729295.1 Plectropomus leopardus | reverse complement strand
TATAAGTTTATCATATTATATTTACCATCAAGTAATTTAATCAAATTTATTAAAATACAATTGACTATATCAATGTAGTGAACATGAATAAGGCCATAATACATTTAAAACTAATATAAAGCCTACTTTTTATATTTCAGTTTTATTAAAAGTCAGTTTAAATGCAGATATATACATGTACCATTATTATACATCATTACAGAAATATATAAATTAGTTTGCAGAATTCTGTTAATTGTAATATCATATTAAGTTTATGAATAAATGTTTCAATATCTTAAAAGACATTTGTACCTCCATATGAAATGTAATATTCATGTGAGACATTTTACCATTTAAAATATGTTTATTAAATTGCATTAATTTCATAAACAAAATATTACAATTTCATGCTTTTTATCATACGTTTTCTGACACATTAAAATTAATTTTAAAGTCATATTTTGTATTAGATGGTGCTGAGTTACTGAGGGGAATGCACTATGTATATTTTTACATTTCCATTATCATACTTTTTAATATATAACTCAGA
>NW_024665180.1:0-326 GCF_008729295.1 Plectropomus leopardus | reverse complement strand
CTTACAAGTCATGAATATTCAGATTCAATTAGGGAGTCCAAGATACTATTAACTAACTACTGATTTAAATTTTAGCATTGTAATATCTCAATAATGATTATTTTGTAATGCCAGTAAATGTGCACAGAAGATGTGTGGATATAGAGGGTTTTGAGTTGTTTATCTTTTTTGGGCTGAGTAACACAAATAGCTAATTATTTTTTCTAATGATTGATTAGTTCATTAAAATAATGTAATTATTTTTATAAATTACTAATATGAAACAAGTAAGATTACATTTTCAAGTGACCAGTCTAGCAGTAGGTCCAGGTGGTCAATTTTATGCA
>NW_024665179.1:0-353 GCF_008729295.1 Plectropomus leopardus | reverse complement strand
TCAAACTCCAAAAATCTGGCCAGTTTAAAGTTTTACTTCACATGAATGTCTTGCAGAAATGGACTGATTGAGTTTATCAATCATAACAAATGTGAAATCAGGAGATAAATTATTGATCAGGTGAAGCAGAATTCACCAGAAACCATCGATTCATAAAATATCTGAACTTTTGTTGTAATATTTTAAAATATTCATGATGGTGTTAAACTGACAAACGTTTGAATGCAGTTTGTGTTTGTGGGGCAGAAATGGTTTTTTATATATTTTTTATATATATTTTTACTCTTCCGAAATCAGTCGGTCTTTTTTCTCTTTTTTCTTTTTTTAAATTGGTAAATCAGTCCTTTTTTTAA
>NW_024665178.1:0-369 GCF_008729295.1 Plectropomus leopardus | reverse complement strand
AGAGGTGGTGATTTGGCGTCTGGGTGAGGCCTCTGGAGGGCAGAGAGTTACCTCGTCTGGGGCGGGTTGTTGAGCTGGAGCTGGAGCTGGAGCTGCTGCAGGCTGCTGGGCGGTTACTGCCTGGACCGTGGGTGGCTGCGCTGCGGCGGGACGCTGGGTCGGGGCCGTCTGCATCGTAGCGGGCTGCTGGATTGTAGTCAGACTCTGATGGCGGGAGTTTGCCGTAGGACCATGCTCATTTAGATTAGCCCTTAAAAGGGCTTTGGTTTGGTCCAGGGTTTCTTCCCTGAGTCTGCGGCCGAGTTTGCGTCTGGCCCACGCTGCGGCGATGATGAAGGGACCCTCCCACTCCAAGGAGGGGAACTCAGC
>NW_024665177.1:0-841 GCF_008729295.1 Plectropomus leopardus | reverse complement strand
AATAACAAACAAACAAGGAAATGACCTGAAAGAAGTGCTTTAAAAATTAATAATTCTGTTAAATAATTTTAAATATGTAATTATGATAGTTAAAAATATAGTTTTCTGAACATAAAAAAAACTCCAAAGTGAGTAATTTCTTCCAGTTTGCAGAACAGTTCTTGTTAAGTTGCCCAGTGCCTTTTTTCCCATGTATTCAAAAGAAATTAAATCAATTTGCTCAGATTTAAAGGTTTAAATGTCTAAGAATATACTAAATTGATGTCAAAGGGTTTGGAAAGTAAGAACTTTTTCAAACAAAAATGGCATAAAATTGTAAGGTTGCCAGGTCCTCATATGTTAGTATTTGTTTTTCTTAGTTTCCTGTAATAATAAACTGAATATCTTGGTTTTGAATTGTTTCCCTTGCACAAATTTTCTGATATTTCATACACCAAACAGTCAAAAAAAAAATTGCATAAATTGAACACAAAAGAGATACTTTATTAGACAGTTGACAGTAGAGACTGAACGTGAACACATGAAGAGAGTGTGATGACGTGCAGCAAAGGTCCTGAACTTGACTTAAACTGGGGACACTGCTATTTACACTGTGTGCACTTTAGACCAACAACATTTTCATTGTAGCACTAAATCTAAATGGTGTGCATGAGAAGCAGCCAATATCTTCTGTTTTTTCCAAATAACTATTAACACCAGGGCACAGGGAGAGGTGAGAGCATTAGTGTCTGTGATTGCAAATGAAAGAACTGGATTTAAACAGACGGATGTCAGACTCAGACACACTTGTGTTTATTATCCGTCATCATGCTACTGCATGTTTCAGCCTGTTCTGCTCCAT
>NW_024665176.1:0-294 GCF_008729295.1 Plectropomus leopardus | reverse complement strand
ATTGTATCCTACGTAGGAGAGTATGAAGAAATATTTAATGTATCCTACGGAGAAACTAGGTAAATCTTAAATGTATACATGATAAATAGTATGCTAAATGGAAAAACAGCAACAGGCTATATATAGCATGTGCAAATATGGAGGACCCCAGTGTATATACTGTGTATAATTTGTTGTTGATGAATGAATCTGTTTATGATTAATCTTTGATTTTTCCAATTTATTAATACTTTAAGTTAAATCTGGAAAAAAATGTGTAATGCAGCTGTGTATCATCATATATGTAATTCAAAC
>NW_024665175.1:0-1852 GCF_008729295.1 Plectropomus leopardus | reverse complement strand
CCTCCTGACTCCTCCTCCACCTCCTCCAGACTCCTCCTCCTCCTGCTGCTGCTCCCGCTCCTCCTCTTACTTGATGATGATGATGACGACTACGATGTGGAAGAGGATGAAGAAGATCCTGGCCGACGCGTGTGTGACGATGGCGAAGCCGCTGCTGAGCAGTGAGATTCGGTTAAAGAATCACAGAAACGACTCTTAAAAATCATCAGAACATCTGAGCGGAAGATTTGGAGTATTTTTTCTGATTCGTTGTTTTTCTTTTGCACTGCTTTTATTTTAAAGCTTTAGTTACTTTTTAGATTCAGATTACTGATAATATACATAATTAAGAGTAAATGATGATTCATCATTATAGAAAAATAAAGTCATTAAAACGAGCTCCACATTTATCAGCTGCAGCATCAAACTGAGCAAAAATGCAATTATCATCCGTTACTATATTTTGATGCTAATACTTAAAAAATAAAAGAATGTTTGTTTTTTAATGATTTTGTTTCCTTTTGTCAGTAACTGTTTTATTTTTTTAAAAAGTTTTGAAAATTTATTTTCTTTTCATCGTTTTTGGTGATTTTCTCTTAAAAAAATTGGCGATTTTTTTCTTTGAAAACTTTGGGCTTGTTATTGGTGATTTTTGGGGGATATTTGATTCTTTTTCTTTAAAATCTCTGGGCGATCTTTTTCTTTTTCTAAACATCTTTGCCAATTTATTTTTCTTTGAAATTTTTTGGTGATTTTTTGAAGAAAACACACCTTTCGAAGGTCCGGGGTCATCTACATAAAAATCACCAAAATGACACAATGACAGAAATTATTGTTGGATTTTCAAATTTCCAACAGTCCTTGAACACATCATGTGGGACGAACGCTTCGTGCATTTACTCAGAGATATTTAGGGAGTCTCAAAGAAAGTATGTGCAGCTTTGGAATATAAATATGTGATGCCCGGGGCTAATGAGGGCAGCTACACGAGAAGAAACCCAGTGAACATGGCAGCGCCGTCACCGATCGGACCGGTGAGGCGTGGAGGTGAAGGATATCGTGCCACTGGTTGACCACGGTGAGCTCCACCAGCAGGATGAAGGACGACACCACGTTGTTGAAGTTGTTCTTGCAGTAGTTGAGTTGAGCGAAGGTCTTCTTCTCCAGCAGAGGGTTCCCGCAGTACGCCTTCGCCGGGTCGCTGGAGCCCTCCTCGTAAAACTTCACCTTGTCTTTGAACACCTCCATCCCCACCATGGCGAAGACGTAGTACACCACCTGAGGACGAGGACGAGCCGGTCACACACACAGTCACCGACGGGATGATCAGGCGAGATTTAAACTCTACAAAAGTCTGTCAACCATTTTATAACTTCCAGAACGTGTAAGGACAATAAAGTGATTCGTTTTTGTCCTTCTGTACTTTTACCTTTGTACTAATGCCCTAAAATCCAAGAGACGTCACAAAATGTCCTAAAATGCTCGACTCATTCTAAAATCCTAGAAACAGCTTAAAAACCTAGAAATGTCCAAAAATCAGAGAAATGTGCTTCTGGAAACGTCCTAAAATCCTATAAAAAGTAATAAAATCCTAGAAATTCCCTAAAATCCCACAAATGTCCTAAAATCAACATCTTAAAATTCCAGGACAGCCCTAAAATCATAGAAACTTCCGAAAATCTGAGAAATGTCCTAAAATCCTCAGAACATCTTAAAATCTTTTAAATGTCCTTAAATCCTACAAGAATTCAAAATCTTAATCACGTCCTGAAATCCCAAAATCCTTACCACCTTCTAAAATCCGAGAGACCTCCTAGAATCCAAGGAACTTCTAGAAGTCCAAGGAAGGTCCTTCAGTTCTTGACACGTTTAG
>NW_024665174.1:0-500 GCF_008729295.1 Plectropomus leopardus | reverse complement strand
TTAAATCCTCATGTACTGTAACTGCCTCACTGTTTAAGTGTGTCATAGTGGAATAACTTGATGCTTTGATTTTTTTAACCAATAAATGTTTCAAAAAAAAGAAGAAGAAGGAAAAAAAGTGTTGTTCAAATGTTTTTCTTTGTTGTTTTTTATTTTTATTTTAAAGGTTTTATTCAAGATTAAAATTGCATAATAATGCAAATAACTCTTTTTACCGTAAACATGCTGAACCTGGACTTCACCTTTTTTGGCAGTTCTCTGCTAATTGTGTTATGAACAATTTGCATTTAATATTTACTAAACTGTTAATGGATGTGTATTACAACATGTTATTTATTGTAATAATGGTTTTTGAAAATCTTTTATTTGATTTATTTGGGATAGTAAATTATTAGAGTGGGAAATGGTAATAATAATAATAATAATGACAACAATAATAAGAATAATTATGTTAATTGTCATATTCATGTTTAGGTTTTTATTCAAGTGTAAAATTGCAT
>NW_024665173.1:0-338 GCF_008729295.1 Plectropomus leopardus | reverse complement strand
ACTATTCCCCCAACAACCACCACCACAACCACCATTCCCCCAACAACTACCACCACAACCACCATTCCCCCGACTACCACCACAACCACCATTCCCCCAACGACTACCACCACAACCACCATTCCCCCAACGACTACCACCGCTACAACCACCATTCCCGCAACGACCACCGCTACAACCACCATTCCCCCAACGACCACCGCTACAACCACTTTCCCCCCAACGACCACCACTACAACCACCATTCCCCCAACAACCACCACACTAACTACAACCACTATTCCCCCAACTACCACTACCATTCCCCCAACGACCACCACTACAACCACCATTCCTCC
>NW_024665172.1:0-870 GCF_008729295.1 Plectropomus leopardus | reverse complement strand
CTCTATGGAAATGCTCTGACTGACTCCAACAGGGACTTGGATTACTCTGATGAGGCTGTTTATCAATGAATCTGTCAGTACTCATTACAGATTTTTAGTACCAGTTTTATTTGACTTTGACCTCATGACCAATTTTGCTTCTAAATGTTTGACTTTGGGCCCAAATGGCCAACTGAACATATACAGGAAGTTTTTTATTCTCTGTGCCATAAAGTCATAGACCACAGAACAACTGCGTCAGAAAAAACTTGTCATTTTATAGGATTTTCTCTCTTGTATTATTTATTACATTTATTTACTGACATTTTTCTATTTGCACCATTGTTTTTGCGTATTCTGTCCTTTTAAATGGTGAGCTGTGTTATGTGCATTACATGAACGTTTATCACCCTGCATCTGCAACACTCTGTCTCCTTTTTCCTTTCTCTCTGTCCCTCCTTCACTCCCTCTCATATTACATGTTTCATTGATAAAGTTTTATTCCTATTTTTTTCAGTGTTTATTATTTCAACACAATAAAGAAGTTTTCATCATATCAGTTGGTCTCATGTATGTTCTTATAAAAACAAGCAAAAAAACAGATCTTGTTTTATTGGTTCTGTTCCAGCAAGACTGACCTCCACTGAGTCTCAGATTTTTATATTAAAGTGTCTATAAGGAGAAACAACACACTAAAACAATGCAATATTTAATATACCTGATATTTTTTTACACAAAAACAAGGAGACACATCAGATATACATTAATGTAAGCTTAATGTGACCCAAACATGAATGACATTTTTTTTCCAGAAGCTTTTGTCACAACAGAAACTTCTTCAGTACACTAATAGAAAAGTGCTGATTATTTTCCAAACCATGAATAATTGTT
>NW_024665171.1:0-407 GCF_008729295.1 Plectropomus leopardus | reverse complement strand
CATGCATATGGTATACACTGTGTATTTTTGTTTAATCTTGGAATTTCAAGCTCAGCTCCAAGTATGAAATACTCTGTGTAAACAAAATTGCTACATTCATACTGTTAAGTGAGTTAAAAAAGTTTTTTTTTAAAAAAGTGCCATTGAAATCCCTTCAAACTTAGATTTTTGATCCCAGAGCCATCTAAGCATAAAAAAAATGCATTCTGTTATTTCTGGGTGTCATTCCTGGCTTTTGCCTAGGATTTTTTAAATTTTACTATTTACCACCTGATGATGTCATTTTTTTTACCATATGGAAAAAAATACATGCTATTTGCACTGTCACCGAAACTACCTGAGCACGGTGGCTGTGGTTCTGGAAGTGTACGTGCATGTGTGTGTGTGTGTGTGTGTGTGTATGTGTG
>NW_024665170.1:0-449 GCF_008729295.1 Plectropomus leopardus | reverse complement strand
GTGTGAAAATACATGGAAAACTTCCAGAGAATACATGTTTAAAGCTGGCAGAGATCAAGAGAAGGCAAGAAAAAACCAAAACAACACTTTAAAAAAACCCAAACAAACGGCATAATGTAAAAATGCAACCTTCTCCTGCAGCTCTCTTGTCTTTTCATACATGTAAAATTATGTTACAGAAGAAAATAGATACTTTTTTCAGCAGCAGTCACTTTCTTGTTTGTTTTTAAATTTCTTGTAATTTCTTGTAAAATTTCTTGTAAATGTGCAAATTTTTTTCTGCTAAAGGAGGGATAAAACATGAAAAAATGTATTCGTATAACCATATTCATAATAATAATAATAATAATTTCATCTGTAAATTTATTTTATTATTTATTTTTTACTTTTTTTAAAACATTATTTCCCTTTATTTTCAGGTAACTATTTTGTCACAACACAAATCTATG
>NW_024665169.1:0-418 GCF_008729295.1 Plectropomus leopardus | reverse complement strand
ACTAGGGACGAGTTATTAAACGATGAATGATGCAGAGATTATTCAGATATTTAACTGTGAGGTGCATCTGTCCCACATAAATTCAACTTTGCTTCAGGGATATGAGGCTTAAAATAATCTATAAATGCCGATTCTCTACAATGAAACAAAATCTACTGATCTAACCGCGATGATAGAGGAGAGAATAATTACAGACAGATTTTTAGAGATCTGACAGACTAAAAGAAAAACCCCAAAGATAAGCAGACTGTCGTCCTTTTCACCGTACAATGACAACAATATGGTATGTCTGTTGATAACTTTATTATCATCTAAAAGAAAATGCTAGACAATTTCCCTACAAAGGTGCTGAATTAATTTTTCTAAGTAATATTTTTTTCCTACATATATTATTGTTCCTTACACCCTGGTATATATA
>NW_024665168.1:0-306 GCF_008729295.1 Plectropomus leopardus | reverse complement strand
TGTCCTGCTACAGCAGACTGAGATCCAGGAGACTGAGTCAGGATGATTTCTCCTGATGAACCTGGAAAATATAAAAAACAGGAGAAAGATGATCAACATCCAAACAGAAGAGCATCATTTCTTGAACACGGAGAATAGATGGAAGAAGGTAACTGCTGCTTGTTTCAGTGTCTCTCCATCATAGCAGAACGTCACTGAGTCTACTGCTGGTCACCCTGGGGCTCCTTGTTCAGGGTGAGACTCTCTTCTGAAAACTTTGCTTCAGGATGCAACCAGGTTCACCTCAGTGATGTTCTGCTATGATGG
>NW_024665167.1:0-417 GCF_008729295.1 Plectropomus leopardus | reverse complement strand
TATATATATATATTCAACTGTTACAGCCTTTTCTCTCCCTGTGGCAGTAATGCAGCTCAACAATAACTCTTTAATGCAATTAAGAAAGGGTCTAAAGACATTTTAGTTTCGTGTAAGAAATGACGATCGCAGCCCACAGGTGCATTAATATCTCGAAAATGTTAAGTTTGACAAGAATTTGAGTGCAGACTCCGCAGTATTGTATCAAAATGTCATAGCTCTGATAACACTTAACACGTATAGAACACACTAATAGAATAAACCAGTAGCTTCCAGTTTTTAGAAGCCACAGAATGATGTTTAATGGTTAACCAGTCTGATGCAGCCATCACAAACTGTCCTTCTGAATTAATGTCTCTGATCTAAAAGTACTTCTGCTGTATTTTCCTCTGCACATTAGAGAGGACACAACCTCTT
>NW_024665166.1:0-328 GCF_008729295.1 Plectropomus leopardus | reverse complement strand
CTGGATTGTGAGATTTTTACCTGTGTATGACATGATGACATTTAAACGAATCAAGGTTAAATTTTCAGATGAAGACATGGACATAAACATAGATTTACTTAATTTTGTCTTAAGATATTGAAACTGCAGTTCCACTTAGTTAGAGAAAGCAATTTGATCAATACTTGATAAGAAAAGATGTAGGCCAATACCTATGCCTATGCACAATACCTTCAATGTTACATTTCTTTAAAGTGAATTTTATTTTATGATGTGAATATGCTGTAGGTTACTGTTAATAAATGTACATTTATTTTTTTTTTTTTTAGCAAAGATTGACCTTATGTCC
>NW_024665165.1:0-359 GCF_008729295.1 Plectropomus leopardus | reverse complement strand
AGAAATACTTTTGTCTTTCATGGGTTAAAACAGAACATGTACAAAGCCTTTTTTTAAATATTGAATTTCCCTTATTTAATGTGTTTTATACACTCTATTTTTAGCCTTATGTTTTACTAATATAGTCTCAGTGGGTTTTATTTCCATCTTATGTTATGCATTTCGTGCATTCCATTTTTATCATTTATTTTTATCTTACCTTTACTGGTATTATTTACGTGGGTTTTATCCATACGAAGATGCATGTATTACAGATATTTCGGCCTCTGCTCGCTGTATTTCTTGTTGTTAATGCAGCGTCACATGATTATCGTGTTTTAGTTGTCTATCAGTGTAGTTACATGTGAGGTCAGTACAGA
>NW_024665164.1:0-1257 GCF_008729295.1 Plectropomus leopardus | reverse complement strand
AAAAATATATATAAAAAAAACTAACATAAAGTACCTAAAAATTGTACTAGTTTAGTAATAAGTACAATATTTGCCTCTGAAATGAAGCAGAAATATTATTTAAAAATAAAAATATTCAAAAAGAAAAAAAAAAAACAATACCTAAAAAATGTACTAAAGTTTAGCACTTGGATAAATATACTAAATTATTTTCCACCACTGCTACCCAACAGTCTCTGTTTGTTTATTATTGTTTATTATTGCTTCCGGCACGGGCGTACGTTTTTGGGAGGGGCACATGAAACGGGGCGTCATTTCCTGCATTATGGTGATTTTTCTGCACACCAATTTTTGTCTTTTCTGCATCAATTTATGGTATAAATGTATTGATTTTGTCAAAATAAGAGTCCTCTGATAATTTCATGGTGTCTTTGAGTGCACAAATGCACATGTTCTAAATACTGAGAGGGACTCCCTGTCGCCCCCAAAATCTTCCCCTATGGCTTCCTGTAACCAGTCCCTCTCTCTCGTCTCTCCTCCCTGCAGATCCCACCTGGGCCAGTCTCAACCTGGGCGCGCTGATCTGCATCGAGTGCTCGGGGATCCATCGAAACCTGGGGACTCACCTGTCTCGCGTCCGCTCGCTGGACCTGGACGATTGGCCCGGAGAGCTCACGCAGGTCCTGGCTGCCATCGGGAACCACATGGCCAACAGCATCTGGGAGAGCTGCACCCAGGGCCGAACCAAACCCACACCTAATGCCACACGGTCGGTATTAACCCTCTGAAACCCGAATCAATATCAGGTTTTTTTGTGTGTGTGTTGCGTTTGGACACCTTTCACAATTTATCTAACCCTTTGATACCTGCAGAATGGTTTAATTTTGAGAAATCATGGAGGAAAAGGCAACGGACAACAAGAAACGCCCCGCTAAATTAAATATATATATATATAGAGAGAGAGAAGGGTGACAAAAAATAACCCAAATACTAAATGAAAAAAGGGAGAGGGGTTAGAAAAATATTTTAAAAAAACAAGGGGAAAATTTCAACAAGTCTATATTTATATTTACTATGATTTAAAATTTGAAATTATGTTCCAGAAAAACATACATATATATTTTTAAAATAGTTTTCACCACTTTTTGGCTTAATTTCTTTTGAAAATATAAAGAAATGAAGACAAGCAACTCAACAAGAAATGACCCAAAAATGAGCAAAAAAATAGTAAAAAGTAAAAGTTGCAAGAAAATGACCAAAATAAACAAAACCATAAAT
>NW_024665163.1:0-431 GCF_008729295.1 Plectropomus leopardus | reverse complement strand
GATCAGAAATGTGTTTTATCTCCCCGTCGCCAGCAACTGTCAATATGTCAAACTTGTTTCCATCAGTCTCTCTGCTCCACGTCGCGTCTCCGCTCACAGAGTGAGGACAGCGCAGAGAGACTGCGGTCCTTTCTTTGACTATTTCATGGAGTATTTCTGCAAAAGAAACATAATTTTCAGTAAATAGGAAAGATCACATTTAAGTGTCACATGATCCAGTTGGTGTTTAAGTCAACTCGATCAGACACCACTGACACAAGCTCTGATACCTCACAGAGCACGCTGCCTGTACTTTATGAATTCTTATTATTAACATTTTTATTAGTGTAATAAATAACCAATAATAGGTGAGAAGTAATGGATGAATGGATGAATACAAAAAGTTCTCACCTGCAGTGACATTGCAGCCCAGAATAAAGGCCACCAGGCAG
>NW_024665162.1:0-462 GCF_008729295.1 Plectropomus leopardus | reverse complement strand
ATGAATGAAGGAATAAAGGTCCTTCTGTTTGTTACAACAAACAGAAGTGACATTGCACCACACACAGTTGGAGCTCATAGGTTAATGAAACATTACAAGCCATATTACTATTTATTGTGATCATAAGTTATATTCAAGTCATCAGTGAGGATGATTTGGAGGTTTTTCTCACCACAGTCAGAAAACCTCTGACTGTGGTGACAAAAAACAACATTTTTACATGATATGCATGAGTTGTAAACATTAGCCACCTTGTTTTCCCTCTGTTGCTAACTACCTCTGGCCTCTAATTAAAATGTCTAAATTTATGTCATAATTTAAAATAATCTTTTCTATACAAAAATAAACAGTGTTGACACCTTGTGGTTGTGACATTAACAACAGGCTATCAATAATTATTGGGAAAAACTAGCATACTAGCCTGAGTGACCTTGTTACATATAGTATATCTGGAGGGTGGAA
>NW_024665161.1:0-497 GCF_008729295.1 Plectropomus leopardus | reverse complement strand
TTACTGATTTAAATATAGGTTTGACTGTTTATTTAAGGTAATCACTGATTCCTGTAAGGTTTTGTTGGTTTATACCAGTGAAATCATGACATTTATCTGCTTTCTAGCTAACATAAGGTAAGTCAAAGTAACTTAAGGTGATTCATTTTCCAAAACTGTAATGCACCACGTTTATAAGATGTTTTACTGGATAATAACCTATAATCATAGGTTTTGCCATTGTTAAAGATATTTTACTGGTATTTTACGATGTTTAGGCTTTGCATGTTTTTAAGATGTGTCACTAGTTACTAATGGCGCATTTCCTCTACATGGTAACGGCTCTACTTATTGCTACTCTACTTGTCTTTGGTATTGGCTATGTCTGGGGGTTGTTTTCCATTGGAAGATAGTACCGCCTCAGTGTAGCCGGTCATCATTGCGACCCTACCGTGACGTCAGTTTCAATGAGACTCACACATACGCACACGGTTTGAATTACAAGGTGGCTTTCGGCG
>NW_024665160.1:0-466 GCF_008729295.1 Plectropomus leopardus | reverse complement strand
GACATTTATCTGCTTTCTAGCTAACATAAGGTAAGTCAAAGTAACTTCAAGGTGATTCATTTTCCAAAACTGTAATACACCACGTTTATAAGATGTTTTACTGGATAATGACCTATAATCATAGGTTTTGCCATTGTTAAAGATATTTTACTGTTATTCTACGATGTTTAGGCTTTGCATGTTTTTAAGATGTGTCACTAGTTACTAATGGCACATTTCCTCTACATGGTAACGGCTCTACTTATTGCTACTCTACTTGCCTTTGGTATTGGCTATGTCTGGGGGGTGGTTTTCCATTGGAAGATAGTACCGCCTCGGTGTAGCCGGTCATCTAGCGACCCTACCGTGACGTCAGTTTCAATGCGACTCACACATACGCACACGGTTTGAATTACAAGGTGGCTTTCGGCGGAGCCCCATTTTCTGGTGTGCGCCACGACTAAAACATGTCACATGCATAAATTGT
>NW_024665159.1:0-443 GCF_008729295.1 Plectropomus leopardus | reverse complement strand
CACACCCGCACACACACCTGCACACACACCTGCACGCACACCTGCACGCACACCCGCACACACACCTGCACACACACCTGTACGCACACCTGCACACACACCCGCACACACACCCGCACACACACCTGCACGCACACCTGCACACACACCCGCACACATACCTGCGTGCACACCTACATACACACCTACATACACACCTACACACACACCTGCACACACACCTGCACGCACACCTGCACACACACCCGCACACATACCTACATACACACCTACATACACACCTACATACACACCTACACACACACCTGCACACACACCTGCATGCACACCGACATACACACCTACATACACACCTACATACACACCTACACACACACCTGCACACACACCTGCACGCACACCTGCACGCACACCTGCACACACACCCGCACACATACCTACAT
>NW_024665158.1:0-230 GCF_008729295.1 Plectropomus leopardus | reverse complement strand
ATGAGCAACTTCCCCCACAGAACTTTGTGGAGAGTTGTGTTTATGATGTGTGTGTGGGAGAAGGGTACCAACCTATTCTGTGCAAAGCCCTAACTGTGTATGCAAGTCAGTGTCAACAGAATGGTATAGAGCTCCCAAGCTGGAGGAGACAAGGCTTCTGTGGTATGTCTGTCCATCAATCACCGTTTTTTCTAATAATCCTTTTGGGTAAAATGTCCCTAATGTCGAGA
>NW_024665157.1:0-613 GCF_008729295.1 Plectropomus leopardus | reverse complement strand
GCTCCATCTCCCCACCTGCCCCCCGCTGCTCTGACCTGGATGACAGCAGCACAGCCAGAGATCTGAGCTGTCTGTGCATTAAAGTGATGAAAGTGTGTGTGCACGCATGTGTGTCCCCAGGCATCCACAGCTATCCTCAGCAGCAGAAAAACATTAGAACTGAGAAATACGTCAGGGACAAATGCAACACACTGCCCATTAGCATCCTGTAACGCCCCCCCCAACATACACACACACTCACACCCTACGTCAAGGTCACTCTTGAAAGGCAGGCAGAGAAAACTTTTGACTTCTGTATGGTGGAAGTTGGGAAACAGACAAACCTCAAAAACTGTTTTTAAAAACATTTTTCTATAGCATTTGACAGCATGGGCACTTTTTATGTAATTTAAAAGACTTATGTGAAAAGTAAAGTCTTGTAGGTCAACAGAATAAATAAATGGTAAATAGACTTCACTTGTAAAGCCTCTTTCTAGCTTTAAACAAAAACAGTCACACTCAACCCTTCACTTACTGCTGGCCGAGGCTACTATAGGTGCTAACTGCTACTTAGGAACCATTTACTGACACACCAGTGGAGCAACCATCAGGAGCAGTTTGGGGTTCAGTATCT
>NW_024665156.1:0-263 GCF_008729295.1 Plectropomus leopardus | reverse complement strand
GTAGAGCAGATCGGGCCCGGGTCCAACCCTGGCGGCAGCGACGGATGAAGGCCTCCACAGAAGGGAAGGCGGTTTCCCTCTCTTGGTCGGGAAACAAGGGAGGTTGGAACCCATACGCACATTGGAATGGGGACATGCCGGTTGCAGAGCTGGTGAGGGTGTTATGAGCGTATTCTACCCACATTAGATGCGAAGACCAGGAAGCGGGATGTCTGTATGCCATACAGCGGAGTGCTGTTTCCATCTGCTGATTCTTACGTTCA
>NW_024665155.1:0-274 GCF_008729295.1 Plectropomus leopardus | reverse complement strand
GTGATCCCTCATTGTCATCGTCAAGACGACGCTCGGGAGATTCATACAAGGGTGGAGAAAGCCTTGAGAAACCTGGAGATGTCCACATGTTGGGCGTTTAGAAAGATGCACAAAATGGTCAAAGTCTTATGGGGAAAATAAGCCCTAAAAAAATACCCTAAAAATGCTAAATATTTTGTCTGTTTATTTATTGTCTTGTCATGTTTTATCATCATGTTTTGAGGGTAAAAACATATTTGGTTTATATGTGATTTTATCTAATTTAGAGAAATAA
>NW_024665154.1:0-344 GCF_008729295.1 Plectropomus leopardus | reverse complement strand
AGCGTTTCTGTCAGATTTCACCTCAATGACCTGAATGTAAAGTCTTTTCTTGCAATAAACTAATAAAACTAGTCATTTGAACGACCAGGCTCTCATCACTGAGTTTGCATTTGATCACAGAAAGTTACCACAACCATCTGCTACTGACTGTGAGACGCTTTGTTGTAGTTGCGTCTCATTTCCTGGGTGTAATATAAACCTTGACACTGTCACATTGAGCACATTGGTGGGTGAGCTGATG
This sequence comes from Plectropomus leopardus, assembly GCF_008729295.1. Lineage (NCBI taxonomy): Eukaryota > Metazoa > Chordata > Actinopteri > Perciformes > Serranidae > Plectropomus > Plectropomus leopardus. The sequence continues at coordinate 103 of NW_024665154.1, read as the reverse complement.
ACATGAGGCGGCTCGTTGTGCAATCTGTGAATATGCTTGTTTAAAAGAAGAGATGTAAAGACCTTCAATTAACCCTTAGCGTTGACGACCCATCAAAGATGAG
>NW_024665153.1:0-2799 GCF_008729295.1 Plectropomus leopardus | reverse complement strand
AAAAAAAAAGTCCAAAAAAACCTCCTAAAAAGTAGTACAAAAAATTTTAAAACAGGGGAAAAAGACAAGGAAATTACATTTAAAAAATAATTTAAAATTGGAAAATAATTTAAATGCGTGATTTAAAAATAATCATGAATATTGTTTTCTGGACATTTTTCCTAGCATTTAAAATAATAATAATTTTTAAAATTAACCTTTTAAAACCTGGATTGACATCAGCTTTCTTGTGCTACATTCAGGTACTTTTTTCAAGTATGAAAATCTCTGAACCCTGAGCACATTATTTTGATTTGTTTTGAAAATATGGGGAACAAACATTGAGCAAGTTGGCAAGAAATATCCACAAATTGAAAGAAATTAGAAGATTTAGGGAATTATTATTAAAAAGCTGTGATAAAATGTCGACAAAACCATAGTCATGATTATAATTATTGAATATTTAATATTATGTCACAAAACCTAGTTTTCAGGAACTTTTTTCAGGTCATTTCTTTTTTTGTTTGTTTGTTATTTCTTTGCTTTCCTCCCTTGTTATATTTTGTTATTTTTGTTTTGTTTTTTTTTGTTATTATTTTTTGCTAATTTTCAGGTAAACGTTTTGGATTTTCTAACAAATTTCCTGCTAATTTTTCATTTCTACTTAAGTTGTCTTCTTCCTGTGTTTTTTTGAAGATATCCAGCAAATTTGCTCAGGTTTTAACTTTTTTTTGCAATTTGGTGAATAAATAACTTGCCAAGTTGCCTTTTTTCCATGTTTAAAAATATCAGGTTTTTAAGGTTTAAATACTTACATAGCACAAAAAAGTGATGCTGATCCGAGTTTCAAAGGGTTAATCTATTTGTATTATGGATTTCTCTGTAGAAAACACCCAAACGTGGACTTTATATTCAGCCTGCAAAGATCTAAAATCCAGTAAAAGCCTTTTGGCTCTCCACCAGTGCGCACTGTGTTTGTAGTTAACATTATAATGTCTGGTACATCAATTAGTGTCTGCTCTTAGAAGTGCATTTAGCCGAGTGGATGAAATTAGAGTGCTGACATCACAAAAGAGGAGCTCAAACATCCAGAGCAGAAATAAAACTAAAGCCTCCTCCTTGCCAGAGAGTCGCTGTGAGTGTTTTGGTGATGCTGACTCAGACAGATGAAGAGAAGAGAGAAGCCGATGTCTGAATCACGTCCAGAAACTTTCCATTCAAAATATTTGTTCCAAAGTTCAAAGCCAGATACTTTAAATCTGTGGTAAAAGGATAACGCCGGTGTTTTCTATTTATTTGTCAATATCAGCGTTGGAGAAGCAAGTTTGAAACCAAAACTTTGCAAGCTGACATTTAGTCCACAAAGGGTTCCCACAGTCAAGGAAAACCTGGAAAAGTCATGGAATTTTGCATTCTGGTTTTCCAGGGCTTGGAGAAGTCATGGAATTAGAAAAATCTTCACAAAAGTGATTGTGTTGTTTAATGAAATGAATCAACTTATTCTGAAACAACAGTTGGAATGACATCTATAGCAAATTAGCGTCAAATAAATAAATGGCAAATTTAATTTCTGACATTTTGTTCACCATCACGTGCGTTTCTTCATTTTCTCCCAATATTTCATCTCTCCCTCCACGTGTGCCAGCGAACTATAGTTATGTTTTAACAGAGTTTTTGAATGTTTGAATAATAGAAAAATAATGTTGTGGCAGTGTAATTTAACATGTAGGACCATGAATCCCAAACTCTCCATACCTTTGCTATGCCCCACTGCTTTTTAAAATTGCACTGCATTTTTGAGATGGAGCAATGGTAGATCAAAAGTAGATGCATATTCATACTCATCTCTGTTGTGTCTTGACCAGGTAACCATGGTGAAGAAGAGTCGGCCCAGCTGGGTCCACCAGGACTCTGATGAGGGTCTCGTCCACGTGAACGTTGGAGGTCTGAAGAGGAGTCTCTGCTCCAGCACGCTGAAGAAATTCCCAGACACCAGACTGGGAAAACTGCTGGCGTGTGATTCAGAGGAGGACATCCTGCAGGTGGGTCAACTGGTTGAGCTGAGGTGATAAACTTATTTAATTTTGATTTGATTTATCTCAATGTTTTTGTTTTTTTTTATCATTTCCACCTTCTGCTCCTCCTTCCTGCAGGTGTGTGATGACTATGACGTGCAGCAGAAGGAGTTTTATTTTGATAGGAATCCTGGCCTCTTCCCGTACGTCCTCCACTTTTACCAGACGGGCAAACTTCACATCATGGAGGAGCTGTGCGTCTTCTCCTTCAGGTCTCTCTTGAACTTCCTCCTCTTGTGTCACACGCTGCCTTCACATGCTCAACAGAAATTTCCTATTTACGAATTACAAGCACATGAACGACCCTCAAAAGTCAAAATTACGAGTGGAAAATTTCAGTTGCAGAGGTGGGACATTTGCGTGACGTTTCAGGGCAGCAGAAATGGCGAAAAGCATAGAAACAGTTGATGGGAAAAAAATTATATATTTTGTTGTTTTGTTCCTAGAAGCTATTACTTCCTTTAAGTTGCTGCAAATTTTAGAATCTGCATCTATTAGCATCTATAAGCAACCAACCTTTATCTTTAAAGCAGCCAGACGAGTAAACTAACACTGATAACATTATTTTATTACACGCGTTTCTGACACTGCGTCATAAATGCATAAATATGGCGGGCAAAAGTCAATGTTTGGTCAATGGCAACTTTTTTATTAATTAACAGATTAAATATCAATTTTTGATGACATGTAGAGTGACCTAGATTCAATATAAAAACATATAAAAATAAGATATATAATGTATAAA
>NW_024665152.1:0-793 GCF_008729295.1 Plectropomus leopardus | reverse complement strand
AATGCCCTGACAAAAAGTGCTAAAATAAGATAAAGTTTATATTTTTTTCTGTATCTTTATTTAGTAAAGAACTATAATCACAAATACAATTTTCTGAACATCTTCCCCTTGTTTTATGATAATTTAAAAAATAAAATAATAATTCTAAAAATTCTAAAATAATTAAATTTAAAAAAAGTCTTTTTTTTAAATCGTTTGAAAGCTGGATCAATATCATGTTAGTAGATTTAAAAATCATTAGGGCTAGGGAAAAATGTCTTGAGAGCTATGTAAGTATCATAATTACATATTTTAAATTGTTTTACAGAATTATTTAAATTTTTAAGCAGCTTTTTTTAGATTATTTCCGTTTCTATTTCTTTTCACCTTCAAGTTCATCCAGTTTTTTGTTTGTTTGTTTAATTTTTTGTCTTGATAATTATTATCATTATTTTCTTTTATTTTTTACTTATTTCTTGCCACCCTCTTATGTTTTTGAAGGAAGCCAGTTTTCAGTTAATTTTCTTCTCACTAGTTTTCAGGACATTTTATGTCAAGTTGCTTAAAAAATTAAACCATTTCTCTAACGTTTCACAGGTTAAAATGCTCGTGAAAGGAAAAGCAGTAGAAAATTGCAAAGGGTTAATCTGATATTTTCTGTGATATTCCTGTTTCCATGGTGATTTTTGCGTCTGCAGCGACACCGTGTGGCCACTATTGAGAAAACAGAAACCCTAAAAGAACTTGAAAGGTCATCAGTGATAAAGTTCGTCATCATGAAAGTTTCAGTATTATCTAAATATATATAATATAT
>NW_024665151.1:0-273 GCF_008729295.1 Plectropomus leopardus | reverse complement strand
TGACGAGGGCTGCTGGGGCTTGCGGGAGGGGGTGATGTTCTTGGCTGGCCTCCAGCAGCTCCTCGTCGGTGAGCTCACCCAGCGCAGCAGAGTCACCAGCCCCCGTCTGAGGTGCCGGTGAGGTGGGGGCGGGAGGTGGATGCTGCTGGAGCGAGAGAGGGGCCGGTACATTTGAGGCTGAAAGAGGAAAAAGAATGATTCAGTGACATGAAAGAATTAGATTTTAGCGTTGACATTAAATGACAGACACACAGTCAGCCAAGCTGCTTCTAC
>NW_024665150.1:0-382 GCF_008729295.1 Plectropomus leopardus | reverse complement strand
GTTGCTATGAGCGTCAGACAGAGGGAGACAAGATGTGATTTGTGTTAATGACTTTTAAAAATAAAATTGAATTGACTTGACTAATTACTGTTTGGGATGATAGAAAAATTATCATTTAATAACAGCATATTAGAGCAAACAGCAGATAGTTTAAGTATCCATTTCAGCCCTGTAACCTAATATGAACCATAACTTTAAATAATCTTGTGTATCTTGTATGAAATTCTTCCTGTTTACAGGGGTGGATTATGAGAAAATGGGCTCTCGGGCACAGATAGGCAGAGGGGCCCCGACCACCACCTCTCCTACATAGGTGCAAAACATACAGATTTTGTGTTGGTTTTGCATCTCTTTGATGTCTTTTTGTGTCGACTTGTGGTTG
>NW_024665149.1:0-229 GCF_008729295.1 Plectropomus leopardus | reverse complement strand
ATAATATATAAAATATATAAAGTGATGAAATATATTTGCCCCCATCACTCCACCGTCATGGTCCTCAGGAACATGGTCGGACCCGACGACATCGACAACGACCTGGAGGGCGAGGTCACCGAGGAGTGCGGGAATTTCGGGCGGGTGAAGCGCGTGGTCATCTACCAGGAGCATCAGGGCGAGGAGGACGAGGCCGATGTCATCGTCAAGATCTTCGTGGAGTTCTCGG
>NW_024665148.1:0-214 GCF_008729295.1 Plectropomus leopardus | reverse complement strand
CAGGTGACACAGGTGAGACAGGTGAGACAGGTGACACAGGTGAGACAGGTGACACAGGTGAGACAGTTGAGACAAGTGAGACAGGTGAGACAGTTGAGAAAGGTGACACAGGTGAGACAGGTGACACAGGTGAGACAGGTGAGAAAGTTGACACAGGTGAGACAGGTGAGAAAGGTGATACAAGTGAGACAGGTGAGACAGGTGAGACAGGTGA
>NW_024665147.1:0-479 GCF_008729295.1 Plectropomus leopardus | reverse complement strand
AACTGCACGTAAACAGAGTGAATCAGAGGCCGAGTCAGAGTTCAACAGCACCCTGAGCAAACACACACTTTGGACCGGCTCGGGGTTTGGTGCGAGCTCAGGGTGTCGGATTGGGGACTCGGGGGCCGTTATAAACTGACCTGCTTCCCTCAGAGCAGACGCTGTGTTTGATTTGTGTGTCAGAGCAGGATGAGCACTGTGAAGCGAGCCACACTGCTGCTGCTGCTGCTGGCGGCAGCCATAAGCGCCAACGTTGCGCCAAACCACAACAACCATGGCCACGGCCGCGGCCACGACCACGACCACGACCACGGCCGCGGCCACGACCACGGCCACAGTCACGACCACGGCCACGGCCAAGGGCACGGGCATGGCCGCGGCCACGACCACGGGCGCGGCCGTGGCCACGACCACGACCACGGCCACGGCCACGGCCACGACCACGACCACGGCCACGACCACGGCCACGGCCACGACCA
>NW_024665146.1:0-342 GCF_008729295.1 Plectropomus leopardus | reverse complement strand
TAACCCTCTGGAAATGTTACATCCAAACATGGTGCTTGTTGTTTCGACAATTATTTGCTATCATATGCTTAGTCTGTAGTTTCTGAAAATTGTTTTCAATTACTCATCAATAAAAATGAAAAAATGCTATTTATTTCAACAAATGAATTTAATATTGTAAATAATGACTCCGGAGGAATTACATCAACTACAGTGAAAAGAGGTTTGAATGAAACATTTCCTTGAGACCGTCCTGAAGTCTTTTCCTTCTTTTACACTTTTAATCAATATGTTTTAATATATACATTTTTAAACCAGTTAAGTTAAAGATTTCCTTTTACCTGCAAAAATCCTACAGTTTTA
>NW_024665145.1:0-499 GCF_008729295.1 Plectropomus leopardus | reverse complement strand
GAGGAGGAGGAGAATAAGTACAACAGAGGAGGAAGGAGGAGGAGAATAAATACAACTGAGGAGGACAGAGGATAATAAGAAGACAACAGAGGACAACACAGAGGAGGAGGAAGGAGGAGAATAAAGACAAAACAGAGGAGGAAGGAGGAGGAGAAAAGGAAAGACAACACAGAGGAGGAAGGAGGAGGAGAATAAGAAGGACAACAGAGGAGAAAGGAGGACGAGAATAAGAAGGGCAACAAAGGAGGAAGGAGGAGGAGAATAAGAATGTCAACACAGAGGAGGAAGGAGGAGGACAATCAGAAGGACAACACAGAGGATGAAGGAGGAGGAGAATAAATACAACTGAGGAGGACAGAGGATAATAAGAAGACAACAGAGGACAACACAGAGGAGGAGGAAGGAGGAGAATAAAGACAACACAGAGGAGGAAGGAGGAGGAGAAAAGGAAAGAAAACACAGAGGAGGAAGGAGGAGGAGAATAAGAAGGACAACAGAG
>NW_024665144.1:0-343 GCF_008729295.1 Plectropomus leopardus | reverse complement strand
TACATGTGAATGCAGAGCGGGTGGAGGCCTGTCAACGCAAACAATGACACAAACAAGACAAGAGCAGAGACGGAGAAACGCCTGAAGGAGAAGGAGGGAGGGAGGTGAGAGAAAGATGGAGAGGGAGGGAGACAGAGGGTGAGGAAGAAGTGGGAAAGAGGTGAAGAAACAGGGGAGGGAAAGAGAGTAGGAGAAAGGGAGGGGAAGAGAGGATGAGGAAGTGGGGGGAGGGAGGAGGAGAGAGAAGGGGAGAGAAAGAGGAAGAGAAAGGGAGGAGGAGACTGGGAGGGAGGGAGAGAAGATGCTCTGGAGAGAGGATGAGAAAAAAGACGAGAAAGAGGGG
>NW_024665143.1:0-329 GCF_008729295.1 Plectropomus leopardus | reverse complement strand
GGAGGCGGAGGAGGGGGGTGCTGGAGTCCATTGTGTCAGCAGCACAAAGCGAGCTGCCGTCCCTCCATGTTGCAAGAGGCTGCTGTTCCTCTACATAAGAAAGAGGAGGGAGGAGGCGGGGAGGGAGGCTCAGATTTAAATCTCAGAGGGGAGGAGGAGGAGGAGGAGGAGGAGGAGGTAGAGGCGGGTGAATATTCATGGGAGGTTTTTAAAAAGGGGAAAAAAAGGAAAAATCGGGGGCTGGGAGACGGAGGGAGCACGTGATTGGCTGCCTCCCTCTCGCACCTCACGGTGAAGCCCGTCGGCCGGCCAATCAGGAGCGTCCGCAG
>NW_024665142.1:0-1321 GCF_008729295.1 Plectropomus leopardus | reverse complement strand
CTTCCTCATTACCATGTACATTTTTTGCAGTTTGTAGGACATTTCTTACCAAGTTGCTCATCATGTTTTTTCCAGTGTTTTTGAGAGAAATTTAAAAAAAAGAGGTTTAAATGCTAGTGAAAGTGGTGTGAGTGCAACGCAAGAAAACTGATATCGATCTTTCAAAAACATCACAAGACATGGTCCAAAACTTAGCAAAAAATGAGTTAAAAAGTAACAAGAAAAAAGGTAATAAAAAATAATGTCAAAACAAGCAAAAAAGACAAAAAAGAGAAAAAGGAAAATGACCTTGAAAAGAGTGCTGAAAATCATTTTTAAAAATTTTATATATCATATTACATTCTTTTCAATATAATTTTAAATATAAAATTATTAATATAGTTTTCTGGACATTGTTTTCAAATGTTTTATTTTTTTTTCAAATAATCCTCCCGTCTTTTTTTAAATCTAATTTTTGGGTAAAATTTCTGACACATTTCTTGTCATGTTGGTCATTTTTCCTGACGGTTGGAAAAGATTTTGACCAATTTGCACAACTTTTTCATTCAGCTTGTACAAGGCGTCTGAATGCAGCACAAGGAAACTGATGTCAATCGAGGTTTCAAAGGGTTAATTAGTCTGCAGCAGTGCATCATATTCTATAAGAGGATCGTACGTTTGTAGCGTGACTGTCCCGTGAGACCCATAAAAAGTCAGAAAAACAGTTTTTATTAGCTCTGTGACGACTTTCAGTTGATCCAAGAGTGTTTTTGAAGAGTTTTTATAGCGACTCATAAAAACACTTGAGCTCTTCGTCCCGGTTTGTGACGTTTGCGTTGTCGTTGATCAGGTGCACGGCGGCGTCCTCAGGATCTTTCCTGAGGGGAAATCCTACGTGGTCGACATCAAGCCGCTGTTTGACCGCCTGCTCTTCTTCTGGTCCGACCGCAGAAACCCGCATGAGGTACAGCCTTCGTACGCCACCAGGTAACCAACAAACATTCATCACCATCATTTACCAAGTTTCGTGTTGAACTCAAAATTCATCCAGTTCTGTTAATTTAACTGTTTTTCAAACAATTCAAAATGGCGGGAAATATTGGGGGCAGAGTTTTATGGTCCAACGGGCATTTCTGTTGAGGACATTGAGCTGGACATTTGTGTCAAATTTAGCATTGATAGGGCTTATGGTATGAGGGGTGTGGCCTTTCAAATATGGGATGTTGTTACAGCGCCACCATGTGGCCGATTGGGATAATTTCAGTTGTAGCCCTGAAGGCTTGAACCCTAAAAACAATAAATTCAAACTCAATAGCAATAATAATAAATTCAATAATTACAT
>NW_024665141.1:0-412 GCF_008729295.1 Plectropomus leopardus | reverse complement strand
TGTTCTGTACAGGCAGTGTTTAGTTTTTATGCACCTGGAACAAACACGGTGAAAATTTGCTGCAACTCTCAGTTCTTTTAAGCATCAAGGCTGAGGACTTTTCTCATTGCCGCTTTCTTTTATTAAATCAAATAATTTATTTCTTAAACTGCCCTGTAACTTTTATCCCTATTCTATTTGAGCTTGTTGTTGACATCTATTATCTTGGCTCTTTCATGACTTTTTAATAGTATTTACATAATGTTTTATGTAGAGCACTTTGAATTACCTTGTTGCTGAGATGTGCTATTTAAAAAAAAATCCTGCTTTGCCTTGTGTTTAGGAATAATTAAATTTCGTTAATTCATATAACCTAATTAGATGAATTGCAAGTATTGGGGCTATTGTGTGTATATATACATACATATATATA
>NW_024665140.1:0-326 GCF_008729295.1 Plectropomus leopardus | reverse complement strand
TGATGCCATGCAACAGTTCAGATCTGATATCATCCTACCGACAGTGCCGCTGAGCCTACACATCTACTGTCACTCAAACTCCATTTAAACTTTATGATGAGGAATATTAAACCTTTGCTATCTGAGCAAATTGGCTTGATGTCTTTCAAAAAATGGAAAGACAGCAACAAGCTGGTTAACAAGAAATGACCCCAAAATAAGTTTAAAGAATTGAAAGAAAATTACTTTAAAATGAGCAAAAAAAGAAATGCAGCAAACAAACAAACAAAAAAACATAGAAATTACCTGAAAAAAATGCTAAAAATTGATATTGATATTAATAATAA
>NW_024665139.1:0-305 GCF_008729295.1 Plectropomus leopardus | reverse complement strand
AGAATGCTACTTTAACTTAGGTTACGTGCCATATTTATTCTTATGTAGCAAACTGAAAACAAAACTGTGTAATTTCTCTGACTTTAACAGGCTTGGATGATGCTCTCTCTGAGACAATCCTAACAATAGCCAAGACCAGAGACATTATGACCTATTTTAACTAATTAAAGTGTCATCTGATCAGTCTGTCATGTTGGCAAAAATGTTCATGTCAGACTGATGCCGATATTCATTTTAAAGCCGTGATGATGTGCTGATATAATCATTTATCCTTTACACCATTGTTTTAGAAGGAGCATCATCCA
>NW_024665138.1:0-209 GCF_008729295.1 Plectropomus leopardus | reverse complement strand
AGTTCAACGTAGCCCAAGTCCTTGGGTAAATTGTACCAGGTTCGGGGGTAAATGAACTCGCACAGACCCACCATCCATTCTCCACTCAGTTCAATAGGTTTAGCTAAATCCACTGTGAAACAACTACTGGTATTATTTTTAAATATTTCCTTGCTAGCGTTCGAAGGTAGGGTCACGTAAAACCCCTCTGACGAGGTATGCTCCATGAT
>NW_024665137.1:0-207 GCF_008729295.1 Plectropomus leopardus | reverse complement strand
GCTATAATTGATGTAAAAAGCTTTTGATCTACGTTTAGGAGGGACACTGGTCTATAAGATGAACAGTGTTTTAAATCTTTTCCTTCTTTAGGTATTACAGTAATAATTGCTTAGTTCCACGAGTCTGGCCAGTTTCCTGTTTGTAGAATTTCATTAAAAACTCTGCATAGAATGGGAGAAAGCAAGTACCTGAATTCCTTATAGAAT
>NW_024665136.1:0-263 GCF_008729295.1 Plectropomus leopardus | reverse complement strand
ACAGAGCTGTAAGTACAACATGTACCAACCAGTTCTCACTCCCAAGTCGTCAAATACGGAAGCTTTGTCACATTCCTCACAGCCTGAAACTGTTGCACAGGGCAACCTTTAGCATCATAGTTGAAACACGTGTAACATGGTTAATGTCCTGAAATGATCACAGGTTTGGGCAACAAAAGCACTTGGTCAGGTTTAGAAAAAAGATCACGTTTTGGTTCAAATTAAGAGGTTCATTGTGTAACATTATGTGATGTATTTCAGTG
>NW_024665135.1:0-210 GCF_008729295.1 Plectropomus leopardus | reverse complement strand
AGGATTTCGTTCCCTCTGAGATTAACCCGTTTTTTAGTGATGCACGCAGCATGGATCCAGTCAGCTGGTGTTTCCCCTTATTTGGTACAAACTGAATCAGGGCAAACATTAGGTGGAATAGGACTTGACAATATGGCTTTAAAAGGATATTGCGATATTTTATGGCTATATCGCGATACGCAATATATATCTCAATATACTGAAATGTCC
>NW_024665134.1:0-766 GCF_008729295.1 Plectropomus leopardus | reverse complement strand
GAGAGAGGGAGAGAGGGAGAGAGAGGGGAGCAACTAACCTACCCACAGTATCTCACCACTTGCTCTCTGGAAATGCTTCAGATGGGCTTCTTGTTTAGGATCGCTTGTGTTTAACGTTGCAAAAATGACATTTCTGCCGCAGTCGCGTGGACATCCTGTGCGTCCTTAGAGTGCGTTACTTCTGTCAGCGCTCGAGAAACTTGGAGCAAAAAAAAAAAAAAAAGGATGCGCCAACGAGTGCATATCTTATCAGGGATCAGTGATTGAGGACTGGAAATGGCACACAGTGGGCTCTCCCTATGGAGTGAGACTCTTCATTTTCCTGCTCTATCCTAAAATAACCAAACACAACTTCTGATATTTCCCACGGACTGAGATCTGCTCGACGACCGAGCATTTTGATGCGGAAAGTTGCAAATGCTGTGAATGGATTTTGTGGCCGCTTGAAGTTATTTTGATGCCAGCGCTGTGGCGGAGGTTTGAGGGTTAGACACCTGCCTCTGGGATCACCGGTGGACATTTATCAGCTGCGGACGGATTTTGGCGACGCGACACGCGCACGCGGAGAAGTCTCTGGCACAGGTAATGACCGCAGAGTTAGCCGAGAAAGTTGTTTTGATTGCTTGATGTTACTGGAGATGTGTGTGCGCGAAGTTTTGGAAAGACTTGAAGTGGTGTCTCGTTAGGCAGGGGCCATGCTCCAAAATAGACTGTTTATAGCCTTACAACAAGTTGTCCGCGATAATAGAGAAGCCGATGCTTGGCT
>NW_024665133.1:0-556 GCF_008729295.1 Plectropomus leopardus | reverse complement strand
TCCAAGTTCTGTAATGCATAGTTTACAATATGTTCTTTATAAAGTACCTATTGACTATAGTGTTTATTGCACTGTATAGTTTGTAATGTCTGTGCCAGACGTCAATCAATCTGCACCTCTGGAATATGACTTACAATTAATCTGCATTGAGAGCAGGCAAAATGTTTTTCTGAAGATTTGATCCTTTTTTAAAAATAATTATTTTAGTTTTATTTGCAGATTATTTTTTTTTTGTCACCCTAAGTGACTTGTGTCCTTTGTGCATTGAATTATGGGACAATATTGTCCATTAATTAGGTCCAATATGTTATTTGCTTTGTTGGATTGTTATGGAGATGTCTTTGTGTTCCTTGATCCCAGCTATTAACCCTTTGAAACCTGAGGACCTGGCTTGATTGCTTTCAAAAGCATGGAGATAAGGCAACAAGCAGCCTCATAAGAAATAATCCAACAATAAACAGAAATAAATAGATAAATAAATAGTTAGGCCCACAAGAATTTAAGAAACATACTTGACCCCCTGCCCCCCACCCCCCACCCCAAAAATGAACAAAAT
>NW_024665132.1:0-298 GCF_008729295.1 Plectropomus leopardus | reverse complement strand
GGATTTTGTGCAGTGAGAAAAGGGCAATACATCCGTACGTTCACAAGGAGTAGTAACTTTCAGGTCAGCCTTTACCGTGTGCCAGCTTAGATGGCGGCCCTGTCCAAAACACCTTTATATTCTGAGGAATAATACGATAGAAAACCAATTCATGCAAAATAATAAATAGGAAAAACTAATTAACAGAAGACAATATTGCTGTCCTGAAATACCACTAAACTGTGGTTATGTACTTCAATGAAAAAGAATGAACGGCTATTAAATTAATTACAACAGATGAATGAAACACAAGTTCTTA
>NW_024665131.1:0-2060 GCF_008729295.1 Plectropomus leopardus | reverse complement strand
GAAGTCTTATTTTTTCCACTCTGAATTTGTGGTTAACTTAAAAGATACAATTTTTTGTTTATTCTGCATTTGGCTGAACTTTCAATGCCTTATGCATTGTGTGCACTAAACACTTCATTTTGCACTGCTGTCTTACTCTCAAAACAATGCAATTAAGCCAATATCTGTTGTACAAATGACATCTGCTATGTAGGAGAGAAATATCCAACATAGCAAAAAGTCTACTATTCAGGATATCAACTGACAAATTTGGCTAACATTGCCTGCAAAAAACAAAAACAAAAAATCAAATTCACCTTGCCTTTCAAGGCTTCTGCAGATCAGATCTGTAGGTCAGAAGCCGATCTGTTCATAAAATGAACAGTTCCATTGTGTTTTACAGTCAGAATTTGTAGTTAACTTCAAAGGTAAAACCTTTTGTTTATTATATTATAATGTTGGTGCACTAAGCCCTTTATTCTGCAAGGCTTTGTTGCCCTATACGTTTGGGTTACGTTGTAGATATTATCTGCTATGTAGGAGATAAGTCTCCTACACTGAATATAAACTGACAATTTTAGCCAACACTGCCTGCAAAAAAAAAAAAAGTTCACCTTGCCTTTCAGGGCTTCCGTGGGAATCAGATCCAAAATTGGAACCCATCTGTTTATAGACACCATTTTAGGCTCATATTGATCTTCATATTTTATAGTTTTGTCAGTAGTGAGAATTCTAAGCTTTTTATTACATACCTGAGTAAAAACCTCCAAATCAAACCCAACATCGCGACAGTAAAGCTCTCCACTGAAAGCGATTCTAATGTCTCTTTGATAGTGAAAGCAGCTCCTCTGGTAGTGCCACAAGTTTTTAGGCTTCAGGGGTTTCAGTCTGTTAAACCTGCAATGAAACCTGCATTGAAGCTACACTGAGCGGAAAGGATTCAGACAACAGCGAATTGGGTGTGAAAGGGTCACTTTTGCACGGCTGGCCGGTGCTCTCTGGAGTGTGTGTGTATTTGCGTGTGTGTGTCTGGGGGTCATGACAGCCTCTTTATGGCATGATGGCTGGCCTGGCCCCGGGGGTAGGGAAATATGAAGACAGCAAGTCGATAGTAGAAGAGAGGTGTTCAGCGCTAACGGTGAGAGGGGGCTGGAAGGCGCTGGGCTGGAAATGACGCTCTCCATCTCAACTTCCATCCATCCGTTCTCCCTCCTCCAGATTAACTGGAGCGTGGATCCATAAAACTAACAAACGGAAGAGGCCTGCTGCCGCACACACCCCTCACACTCTCTGATCATGCACATGGATCTACTGTACATCGCTACCTGATTTTTTATTCAGGTTGTTTTACTAGATCACTGCCAAAGCACTTGAAATCAAAAACTATCATTCCATCATCTGCGCTAATGCTTACGGATGCTACACTGGTAATTGAGCATAATCCCCAAATTTAGTTGGCTTTATTCATTCATGTTTACTTCTGCATGTTTGTTTTCTTCAGAACAAGCTGTGCAGTGATGTTCTGATGTGATTTAAATCCAAAATCCACCACAATTAGGACGCCGCGGTGCAGATGTGGGCGAAATGTGCCGTTTAATAGTGATTAATGATAATTAGGGGAAGAGAAAACAAAACAGAAAAAGCTCCCCCATCAAAAGCTCTGTGACGGATATTCTGCCGCAGTGATGTTAGCTCCAGTGTGATTTTCAGTGTGTGACTGTGTTTCACAGATGACGTACGAGGCGATTGATCTGGGGTTTAAAATGTTTGGAACTACTGCCGATGGCAAATCCCTCTCAAACACTTAACAAGATTTGTATTAAATATTGTTGGATCTCCTCTTTAGCAAGGAGTGGGGTCTCCTTCAGTTTACAGGGGCTAACTCTCTGCTCAGTTTAACCCTTTGAAACCTGAGCATATCGGCTTGATTTCTGTCAAAAAACATGGGAAGAAGGCAATGAGCAACTAAAGAAGAAATGACAGAAAAATTAGCAAGAAATTGCTAAAAAGTAAAGGAAAATTACCTGTAAATTTGTTTAAATAGAAACAAACAAAGTTAAAAAAAAGAAAAAGACCTGAAA
>NW_024665130.1:0-374 GCF_008729295.1 Plectropomus leopardus | reverse complement strand
CACAAACTTAGTGTTTGTGATGTAACCTGGGTGGAGTATGAGTATTACGCACATGTGAATGACTGTATGTTTGAAAGGATGTGGTGTTTTCATGTTTTCATTTATTTACTTGTTCATCAGTCTCTTGTTCATCAGTTTCTTATTCATCAGATTTTATCATCTTATCTTTGTTTTATCCCCACTGATGTAATGTCTTCCTCTTACATTATTAATGACATTATTTTTACTGTCTTTTATTGCATTGATTCTTATATTTTCTAAAACTTTATTCATTAAGTTTAACTGCCTTTAAAGATGCACATGTTTTATTACTTTTATTAATTTTATTTGCTTTATTCAAATTAACCTATACACATTGTTATTACGGTTTTGTT
>NW_024665129.1:0-224 GCF_008729295.1 Plectropomus leopardus | reverse complement strand
TTGTTGATGTGCTGTTAAGTGCATCTTTTATGTTTGGACATTAAGTGGTATATCATCCTGATATACACCCTTCTGCAGCTATCATGAATTAGATGAAGTGGGAGGGGCTTTTTTGGTGAAATGATTTGTGAGGCTTTGAGTTTGTCTTATTTGTTTTGGCAGTGATGGAGAGGTCATCTCATTGTCAACTTATCCCTCTGAAGTCCTTGCCAAAAAAAGGCAAT
>NW_024665128.1:0-249 GCF_008729295.1 Plectropomus leopardus | reverse complement strand
CTTAACAAATACTTGTTTTATGTTGAAATTAAGATATTCTGCAGAGTAAGTAGAGTATTTCAAACAGTTTGAAATTAGTTTAAAATCATAATGAAAGCAATTTTTAAGTGGTGCCTTTTTCCTCTTACTTAACTATTTTACGATTTTCTGGGCTTGTTTGTAGTAGTTATTTGCATTGTATTTTTTCTCCAATGTATGGAGAACAAAGAAATGACATAAATATAAATAAATAATTAAATGTATAAATAA
>NW_024665127.1:0-405 GCF_008729295.1 Plectropomus leopardus | reverse complement strand
TATAAATGTTTCCATTTAAATTACAATTGTCTTAATGCACTAATGCAGCATTTCTGTATCAGTTCTTAAATACAATGTTTTAGAGGTTTTATTCCTCTAAACCTCACATTTTTCGTTGTTGTTTTTTTTTCTCAACAGAAGAAAAAAGAACCACAGACAGTACATTTAGACTGACAGCCTGCGAGAGGAACCTCCTCTGACAGTTTTGCGTTTGTTTCCGGTTGCTTTATAAAATCTTTTTTATTGCCGTCACGAGTTCTCAGTGCTAGCTTGCATGGTGACATGTAGCAAGCACACAGCTGACCTGAGTTTAACACGGCGCAAACGACAGAATAGCACAAAACAATGCAACAAATCCGTCTGCAAACTCTACTGACCTTATCTCGTCCATTTCCACGCGGAGCA
>NW_024665126.1:0-260 GCF_008729295.1 Plectropomus leopardus | reverse complement strand
GGGGTGGGACGTCGTCTGTCACACAGATGCAAAGAGCCTGTTTCTGTTTCTAATGAGCTTAAAGCCTGATGAGTGTTTGACATGTTCACCTCTGATCAGCCAACACGTTCTCAGCCCAACTCGTCACATGTTGCTGTTTTATCAGTTGACTTCTGCATCTACATATTACGTTTCAGGTATCCTTCACGTCTGCTGTCACAGACAACACAGTCAAATACTTCATAGTAAAAAACTAGCATTTACTTCCAAAAAAATGGGAA
>NW_024665125.1:0-298 GCF_008729295.1 Plectropomus leopardus | reverse complement strand
AAATCAGTTTAAGTGTGCAAGTATTTTTTTATTCCTCTACCTTTCAGTCAGACAGTGATTTCAAAAATGAAAAATTAAGCCATTTTAAAACTCTTTAAAGCCAGACTCCATTGAGAGAAAAAATAATTTAACATTGCTGAACACAGAAGCTGCTGGTCTACCACTGCCTCAAACAGTTATTTTGTTTGTGTTGTTGTGTGACTTTGGCATTTAAAAGGGTAAGTTCAGATTAACCAAAGTCACACAATAAAACAAACAAAATAATTAAAGGTTGCAGTAGACCCGTAGCTCACATGTT
>NW_024665124.1:0-270 GCF_008729295.1 Plectropomus leopardus | reverse complement strand
ATATAATTATGATAATTATACATATAGTTTTTTCCCTAACTGTTTTTACCTCTAGACATTTGTTCCTAGCTTTTTAAAAATATAGACATTTTCTAAAACTACTAATTTCTTGCCTATGGCTCACTCGTTTCATAGTCAGTAGGTTTTTGGTTAGAAGCCTGAAATAAAGTCACAAGCTGAAGAGACATTTACGTTTTGGTCTACAACATAAAATCTGTCTGGGAACACCCCGCTGTGAACTCTGAAGCTTTTATGTGTCTTAAAAAAAGG
>NW_024665123.1:0-212 GCF_008729295.1 Plectropomus leopardus | reverse complement strand
CTAGACATAAAAACAGTGGAAATGAGCCTTTGCAGTGTCTGCCTCTAAACTTTGGAACAGCTTACCTATTTAAATTAAAACCACTTCAACTATAGCAATCTTTAAGTCACTGCTGAGGACCTGCCTCTTCTTGCTAAAATAAGATTTGAGCTTAACACCTTGATGTCATCTTCTGTTGTGCCTATAATGTTTGTTTTCTTCTGTTCTTATTG
>NW_024665122.1:0-242 GCF_008729295.1 Plectropomus leopardus | reverse complement strand
TTGACAGATAATTACTTTCTCTGAGTGACCAATATATAACTCTTGACTAAATAGCAACATTTGAACCAAAACATATTTGGCACATTTCTATATTCAGGCTACAGGGTGCAAACGAAAATCATTATTAATGCTGGTCTCATTTGTTAAAAAGCATTCAGTATTACACATGACTGTAAGGCAACTTTTCAATAATAGGCATATAAACATGAAATGATTTAGGGGGGATTTATTTTTGTTGAGGG
>NW_024665121.1:0-332 GCF_008729295.1 Plectropomus leopardus | reverse complement strand
AATTAAGAGGAAACTAAATATGCTAAACAAAATACTTATACTAATACAAATACTACCAATAATTATAAAATTACACTAATAACTAGCAAAAGAAAACACAATCAAAATGTAACCTAAATAATGTAAAGATCTTGAATAATCAAAACAACATAACTTATGTTCAGCTAACAATTAAATACTGTTAACAAATACCTCCAACACACTAATTAACGCAGAATATCAGTTTCTCTGCAGTATTTCACCTCAAACCTATTTACTATGTTAACTGAACGTTGCATTTGAGCTAATTGTGAGAAAAAAAATTATATTATACATTCATTTTAAATTATTAT
>NW_024665120.1:0-2257 GCF_008729295.1 Plectropomus leopardus | reverse complement strand
TATTTACATAACAAATAAATGCATAAAGACACATATAGAGAAAATAATACAGAAAAATGAGTTTGGTGAAATAAATAGGGGGAAAATGGTAAATAAATAAAAACATTTCCAACAGAATTAATTTAAAAATTAAAATTATGAAAGAAAAATGAATACCCTTATTTATTTACTTTACAATTTAATTTTACCTTTAATTTATATTTATAATATTGAATTTCATTTATTTATTTTGCATTTATTTTTAATGTTTGAATATTCACTCATTTTCAGATTGTATAATTTATGGCTTAAGTCCCCTTTGCATTTTTTAAATATTTATTTCCCAGAAGTTAGTAAATAAAGAAATCAATTTAAACAGAAATATCAGTTTTTAACAATTAATTGATTAATTAATGCCTACATGTATTTATTTATGATGCTGTGAGCTATAAATTCATCATTTATTTCAGCCAACGTTTGTTTTAAATGTTTTATGTGTTGGTCAATTATTTTACTTCATTCAGGTATTTGTTTATATTTATTATTGGCAGCTTCAAACATGTCGGTTACATCATAATAATACTGTTTTTTTAACACTTGAGCTGAAAAACTAACACACACGACAGAGCGCCAGGCAGAGCGTTTGACCTCTGACCCCTGTGTCATGCAGCCGTCGGGCCGAAGAGGCTTAATTCAATCATGTTGGGTCACACCGTCCAACAGGTGAGGTAGAGAGGCGTGGTCACACATGATCACAGTGTGATTAACCCTTTGAAACCTGGAGCGACACCATGTGTTTCAACAGCAAACAACAAACATGGCTATAAAGGGCATCTTGGTAAGAGACGTCCCATAAATTGCATGAAATTAGGAAAAAAAAGACCTGAAAATTAATTTTTAAAAAGAGAGAGAGTTTATTCAAAGTTCATAATGATTAAAAAAAGTGCTTATCATGATTAATGTCAATCATTAGCTTTTTATTTATATTCTTATATGTTGCTTTGTTTTTTTACTGTTTTTTTTGGAATTACACGGGTACAATAACCACAAGTAAAATAAAGAGGAATTAAAATGGGATTAATGAATTAACTATGCATTTAAAAAATAAACAGGCAAAGAAATAAACAAACAAATACAAGAATAATTAAAAAAACATAAAATAAATTTAAAAAAATAAAATAAGGTAAAATAAAATAAAAATTATAAAAATTAAATTAAGCTAAAATAAGCTCAAATAAAATAAAATAATAAAATAAAACAAAACAAAATAAAATAAAATAAAATAAAATTAATTTAAATCAAATGTGGTGGTGCAGTATAGGTTTTTCCAGTTGTATTTCCAGGAAGTCAGTCCAGGTTTGCCATGTTTTAAAAATCTTTCTCATGTACCTTTTACATTGTTTGTAATCTTTTCTAAGAGCAAACACTAGTTGAGTTCATTTATCTGCTGTGAGTTTCTGGGAGCGTCCTCAGTAATGCTTTTTTTGTTGTTGCTGTCATGGCCGACCCTGTTTGTTTATTTTAAAAAAACTTTTTTCTTTTTTTCTCTTTGTTTTGCTTAATTATCTTGTAACTTCTTCCTTTGTTTCTGACAACAATCAAGGCTGCTCCGGTTTCAAAGGGTTAATGACGCTCCTCTCAGGGCAGGTTAAAGTGCGTTTGCCTCGGTGCTGATATACTAAAGTCTTCCTGCCAGTCAGCGGTCGGAGCGACGGTCAGATTTCGTGTATGATTAACTCGTTTCTTATCACCTCGAACGTTAACGTGCTCCGAGTGTTCGGGCCTGCCGGAGCACGTTTCGCTCTCTGTGTCCTACTTTCACATTCCCCTCAAGCATAAACATGAGACCTTTTCAGACGTGACCAAACGCTCACTGAGAGCTGCAACAATTAACAAATTAACCCTTTGAAACCTGGACAAAGTGTCCTGATTTCTGTCAAAATCTCAGAAAGAAGGCAATTCGAAATTTATATAGAAATAACCTAGAAATTAGCAAAAAAATAGTAAAAAGTAAAATAAACTGAAAATAAGCCCACACAAAAACAAGTTTTACTGTTTTCCTAGGACAGTAAAAAAAAACAAAAAAAAAAACAACAAAAAAGGAAATTACCCAGAAATTCAGATGAGTCTGTAAAAATACTTTTTAAAGGAGAAAAAAATTACCCGAAAATAAGCATAAAAAACAAAAACATCACAAACACAAAAGAAACACAAACACAAAATAAACAAAATGATAAAGTTAAAAAAAAAAAAAGAAATTTGGGTAAGTCTGAAAATA
>NW_024665119.1:0-443 GCF_008729295.1 Plectropomus leopardus | reverse complement strand
GCTGAGTTCCCCTCCTTGGAGTGGGAGGGTCCCTTCATCATCGCCGCGGCGTGGGCTAGACGCAAACTCGGCCGCAGACTCAGGGAAGAAACCCTGGACCAAACCAAAGCCCTTTTAAGGGCTAATCTAAATGAGCATGGTCCTACGGCAAACTCCCGCCATCAGAGTCTGACTACAATCCAGCAGCCCGCTACGATGCAGACGGCCCCGACCCAGCGTCCCGCCGCAGCGCAGCCACCCACGGTCCAGGTAGTAACCGCCCAGCAGCCTGCAGCAGCTCCAGCTCCAGCTCCAGCCCAACAACCCGCCCCAGACGAGGTAACTCTCTGCCCTCCAGAGGCCTCACCCAGACGTCAAATCACCACCTCTGCCATAATCCACACCAATACTGGTACAATGACTGACCAGAGAGGCAGCGGGTGGACCCCTGACCGGGAGGAAAA
>NW_024665118.1:0-437 GCF_008729295.1 Plectropomus leopardus | reverse complement strand
CTCCCTCGGACAAAGACTCTCCTCCATCCCATAATAACACCATCGTCTGGTTCAGTTTTCACCACGTTTTGACTGTTATTCTCTCCTGAATGTCATGTTTGAGTTGCGTATTCATCACGCCGTAGAGGACAGAAAGCGTCTCTAAAGACGTCAGAGTGGTAGTTCGAGTAGTTTAAGGTGCACAGTTAGAGAGTGACCCCCCCCACCCGTCTGTTTAAACTGCGTCACGCGTGTCGTATGAACGCTGAACGCTCAGAGCAGTGAGGTCGTGTGTAAAAGGACTTTTTGAAATCATAAAAACTAATTAGTTAACTTACGAACAGAAAACGGTGGATCATCAGCGCGGCAGTTAAAGGCACTGTGACGGATCGACGGACAGCCCTGCAGGCCGACTCTGGACCCCCAAATATTTCATAATTCACAACAAAAATAAAAAT
>NW_024665117.1:0-202 GCF_008729295.1 Plectropomus leopardus | reverse complement strand
ACTTTGAGTTTAAAGTTCGGAGCATTTACTCATGCAACAGGCAGGTAAATGTTACATATAAGAGTAGCAGTCATCTCATCGTTAACTACGCAGCCTGTGATCCCCAACCAAAACGGAGTCCACCCTGTGACATTATCAAATGATCTTTTTCATTTCCTGTACTGCTGTGTTTTTTTTCTGGATCTGCCCTCATGTTGTCATC
>NW_024665116.1:0-203 GCF_008729295.1 Plectropomus leopardus | reverse complement strand
GCTCCAGGTTTCAAAGGGTTAACATACAGGGTTTTCTCTGTAGAGATCCTTTCTATAATGTTGTCAGTCAACTAGAATAACACTGTGATCCTGTCAGTGACAAAAACAAACACTTTTATTCGACATACATTGACAATGCATGATTGCCTGCAGGGGTTACATTTCAGCCTGTTTTGCTGCTGTCAGTGCAGCTCTGTCACTCT
>NW_024665115.1:0-375 GCF_008729295.1 Plectropomus leopardus | reverse complement strand
AGAGAGCTGATAGAGAGTTGACAGGTGGACAGGTGAAGAATCAGGTGCGGACAGGTGAACAGGTGTAGAGTCAGGTGTGGACAGTTGGACAGTCAGGTGTGCTGTACCTGAAGGCTGCCTCGGGGACAGTACTCTGTGATGATGCACATGTTTGGCGGGTCGATGCAGGCACCGATGAAACGTGTCAGGTGCTCATTCTGAACATCTCGCATCTGAAACAGAAGATACGATACTGGTTCAAAATCCAGAACCATCAAAAACCTAAACCAAGGGGTCAGTTGGTCAGTTAGTAGACAGCTGTAGTTCGTAGATGTTTCAGTTTGAACATAATCTTCCTGGTCAGTCGGTCAGGTGGGTTGTCAGTTGGTGGGTCAG
>NW_024665114.1:0-255 GCF_008729295.1 Plectropomus leopardus | reverse complement strand
AGTTCACAAAAAATGTTTTACCCCTCACGTGGAGCTTTGTCTATCTATCTACATAGACTTGGTGTGACTCACTGAGACTTGTAGTTTTCTCACTTGTAAGGTTCAATGTGACTTTTCACTTGATTTTTTTTTATATATATATCCAAATTCACCCATTTTTTTTGTTAAAATACTGTTCTGGCTTTACATTTGCCAAACATTATTTCATTTTAATATTCTGTTAGTTTTTTCATGTGCATGTAAAAACATAAGACA
>NW_024665113.1:0-369 GCF_008729295.1 Plectropomus leopardus | reverse complement strand
GAGCTACTCTGGGAGGTCGGTGATGGGACCCTCCGGAGGACGAGCAGCGGACTGCTGGGCCGGCCAGGGACAGGAACAAGGGTGTAACTGCAGCGCTGAGCCATCTGAAGGTAAAGACAAATCCTACAATGAAACCACTGCTCTGCGTCGTGTTGCGATACCATGGACTGTTATACCATACTGACTTTCTCGTAAATTCATCACATCATCTGTTTAATGTGAAAGAGTAGCACAATGCAATAATACTTCATTAAAAGTACATTTTAAGCATTAAATTATTGACAGGCAAAAATATAAAAGTATTTGTAATCTCGAAAATACCACAGTGCCAAATGTCAGCATTTCTTTCACGGTGTTACCTTACATATG
>NW_024665112.1:0-233 GCF_008729295.1 Plectropomus leopardus | reverse complement strand
GGTGGTAGGTGACTAAGATGCTTAAAGGATATTTCCCTGAAGTGTTACGGAGTAAAAGCTGACAGAAATATAAAAACTCAAGTAAAGTACTTATACTCCCCCCCAAAAAACTATAACAAAGTATAATTAATCTGTGTGCATTAAGCTTCTTAATGTTTTAATACTGCTCTTAGATGCTGGCCTTACAAGAACAAGCTTTTAAAAATTACACAGATCTATTTTATGTGACAAAT
>NW_024665111.1:0-235 GCF_008729295.1 Plectropomus leopardus | reverse complement strand
AGAGAGATGATAAAAATGTGATACATGGTCTTTTGATAACTGAAGGACGTGTTATTATAAATTACAATCCAGTGTTTTGGTATCTGATAAGACTCAAAAAAGAGAAGCTGAAGCTTAGGATCTTGGGTAGCTTATTCATGACCTCCAACCAAAAGGATTGACCAAAAGTGTAGAGCCAGAAATCAGTGTAGTTTGACCATGTACATCTGTTGATGATGTTGTTTTGAAAACCCAT
>NW_024665110.1:0-258 GCF_008729295.1 Plectropomus leopardus | reverse complement strand
GTAATAAAAACTTACGACAAGCAAGTGACTCAAACAAGTGCTGCCCATCTTTTTTTTTTCATTATTTGAGGATAGTTTCACAGCAACGATCATCCAAAAGTATGACAGGCAAATTAAAAAGAAAGTGAAAAACAACAGAAAAAAACCTATAATGGTAACCAGATTAAAATAGAAAGTGGGATTAACACAAGTACTTCGTATTAAGGCAGGGTAATCACAGAACGTGTACTTCAGCTTTGAGTGGCAGTGAGGGAGAGG
>NW_024665109.1:0-2253 GCF_008729295.1 Plectropomus leopardus | reverse complement strand
AATAATATTATTATAGAATTATATTTTAAAAAGGATTTTAAGCGCACAAAAATGATTATATTATACTATAGTATAGCTACAATATCAACTTCAATCCACAAATAAGTTCAGCAGCATTTTCTTGCTGGTACTACTTAATCACTGTGGCCGCATAAATGACCGCAGACATTATGATACATATATTGACTTTACTTCATGATCACTCAACCTGTCTGCATTTAATTCCTACGTGGAAAATGACCTCAGTAAATTCTCATATTTTTCTATATCGGTTTCATCGAATTGATTATTTATAGCTGCTGACAACAAAAAGGTTGATGCTTTTTGAAGCACAGTATAATATACAGTTTGTGTAAAGAACATCATGGGTAGATGTGTGTCATATGTGAACATTGTCAGTGAAATTATTTTATTTTTTAAATCATTGGCTCTTGGGTTAGGACTGGCTATGCAAACGAACATCTGTTGTAAGTTTGTGTGTCACATAATGTTGAAGTTGGGGTCGGGCAGTACGATATAAATACAGAAAGACATCTGTCAACCTTCAGACTGTGACATCAATGTGAAAAAGGACCGCAACTTGTCAGTAGATTAAATAAAAATCAGGGTTTCCACTGATTTCACAATACATTTTCACGGCCTGGAAATGTAATGTAATTAGAAAAAAGAAATTGACAGTTATGGAAAAGTCATGGAATTTTTTGCGGGTAATGAAATTGCAGTTATCTTGCATGGATAATTGTCCATGTTATGTAACATAGCAGCACATTATAGCTCTTATATGCGTCAATGCGTGACGTTAAAAAAAAAGATTATAGGTCTTTGAAAAATCATGGAAAAGTTTAGGAATTTTATCCATGAAAATGTGTGGGAATAGTAAAAATTGCCTTTGCCATTGCAATTCAGTTACCATTACAGCGACTTTGACACTGAGGAAAAATTAAACATTGTAAGTTTCATACTACTCAAATGAGTCATTTGGAAGGTTGTTGTAATAGATTGTGTCATTTTATTTTTTTTTTTTTTATTTTTTAATTTTGTACCACCTCCAAACTTTACCTTTGTCTGTCTGACTTGTTTTCTACTCATATATTGTCTGTTTCATACTAACTGCTGCAAAAATAAATTGACCTCCTGGCAGGGAAATGTGTTGTCTTGAAATTGTGTGCCTCGAGTTGTGCCTCTGCCGTCCACCAGAGTGCGCCTTTACTTCACCTTTAATCATGCGCGGAAAAACGGGTTTTTTTCACAAGGAATTCACAACTTGCAAGCTTAAGTTGAACCAGTAAAGAAAATAATTTTAATATTTGTGAAACCACTAAAACACACAGGTATCCTGTCCAATCACACCACATGTGCAGGTGGAGAACATGACAGCTCTTCTAAAGTCACTTGAAAGCCAAAATGAGACTCCGTCCCAATGTGTTGTATTTATAGAACAATCAGTTGCAATTAAACAGTTATGAGGCACTATACAGTGACTTTGGCAGTGCAGTTTTCAGCATACCCAGGGGTATAGCCTTGCTTTGATGGTCCACAACAACATTTAGTCTTTGTAGCATGGCAGATGGTCAAAAACGCTCACAGAAACCACTAACACTGATAATGACACCATTTCCCGCTCTTCTCGCCCCAGTCTACCTTCTGCTGGGACAAATGAAACTGGCACAGGCACAGCACCGCTACATCACTACAATGTGAAAACAAAATCATTTTATTTGACTAACAGCTATACATAGTTTGGAGAAAACAAAACCAGCATCAGGTGCCCCTCCCGTGGATGAGGAATGGTTAGATGAGGTGCAGACAGGTGAAGAGGTGACTTTTAGCGGCGCTTGTCGTATGTCTGTATTGTGCTCCAGTCATAGGACTCTGCAGAGGGAGAAAGCTTGTTAGCTTTAGCACACATGTTGCCCTGTTGTCAGTTTTTCTAAAGAAAGTAAGAAGTAGCATGTGTGTCTTGACATGAGCAGAATTTACTTGAATTTAACTCACCTGGCTCCTCTTGGCTCCTTTTCCCCATCAGTCCAACAAAAGAGTTGACTTTATGCCCTTCAAAGTAAGATATTTTTATTGAAACAGTCCCCTTACACGATTTTGTCTGGCAATTTCACAGCAAAAATATGTTTTAGCTAACTAAACCAGGGCCATAAGCAGAACTTTAGAATTGATTAAGTCAAAAGTTAAACCCTTTAACACCTGGATTGATATCAAATTTCTTGTGCTGCATTCAGATGCCTTTTAGTAGCATTT
>NW_024665108.1:0-521 GCF_008729295.1 Plectropomus leopardus | reverse complement strand
ATCACTTGCCACTGACTCGTTAGGGCAAAACATAATAACCTCCACATCAGGAATATCCTGAACCAATCTCAAAGATCTGTAGCCGACCCCAATCATGGCATGTTTAACTGATTGAGTCAGCGATACTGACCTACATGGAGCCTGATCCGATACTTTGTTTAATATCAGATGTCACGCAGTCTGTTTTTTACTTGCAAAGCTTTCATGCACAGCAACGTGGAGTGCAGCCGTTTAACTCTTTAACACCCCGCTGTCCATCTGTCCTTCTACTCCTCCGAGCTTTCATGTGTGTCAGAGCAAGAGCTGATAACGACATAAACGAAAACCAGTGGTGGACGAAGTACTTGGATGTTACTTAAGTAAAAGTAAGTTAGTATAATCAGGAAAATGTACTTAAAGTATTATAGGTAAAAGTACACAATGCAGGAAAAACATCTCCAAAGAATTTTAATTAGAAAAAAGAAAAAGAAAAATACACCCAAAATACTCAAAATTATTATATTATAAAATTATATTATAAA
>NW_024665107.1:0-418 GCF_008729295.1 Plectropomus leopardus | reverse complement strand
TTTATAAACTGCTATTGTGGTTTTTATGCAAAACATCTGAACATGTAACTTAAGCTGTCAGTTAAATGTAGTCAAGTAAAAAGTACAATATTTCCTTCTGAAATTCAAAAAATGAAATTCCTCAAGTAAAGCACAAGTACCTCAGTGTCATACTTAAACACAGTACTTGAGTAAATGTACTTGGTTAGATTCCACCAGTGTTGGAAAATATTTCAGTGCGTCATGTTCAGACTCAGGGAGTCCTTGCATTTCTTACAATGTCTCTGTCAAGACTGGAAGCAGCAGAGTAGAACGGGGAGGAGCCAGGGGAGGAGCTACTCTGGGAGGTCGGTGATGGGACCCTCCGGAGGACGAGCAGCGGACTGCTGGGTCGGCCAGGGACAGGAACAAGGGTGTAACTGCAGCGCTGAGCCATCTG
>NW_024665106.1:0-334 GCF_008729295.1 Plectropomus leopardus | reverse complement strand
GGCTTGCGCGTCGTCTTTCCTGTCTGTTGACTCTTCTCTTCCTCTCCGCTCTGCGCCACTCTTTTACGCTTAGTCTCTGAAACTGTGCAAACAAAGTATATATACATATAAGGTTTTCTCCGGGTGCTCCGGTTTCTCCTGAACTCTAGTTAAATTAGAGAAAAAAAAAACACAAAAAAAAAATCAAGTCAACAGCAAATGGTTTCCTCTCAAGTTTTAGAGGCTTGCGCGTCGTCTTTCCTGTCTGTTGACTCTTCTCTTCCTCTCCTCTCTGCGCCACTCTTTTGCGCTTAGTCTCTGAAACTGTGCAAACAAAGTATATATACATATAAGG
>NW_024665105.1:0-315 GCF_008729295.1 Plectropomus leopardus | reverse complement strand
AAACATGCAGACACTTCGTGTCTGCCGTTAGAGATTTATAGTACTTACGCAGGCTTGCCCCATTTACAATGTTCACAGATTTATTCATTGACCCTTTGAAACCTGAATCAATATCAGTTTTCTTGTGCTGTGTTCAGATGCCTTTCACAAGCTATGTAACCCTTTGAACCCTGAGAAAAGTGTTGTGTTTCGGTAGTTGTTTTTTTCAATTTCTTTGACATAAAAAAAACATTTGAAAACTTTACAAAAAATAAGTAAAAGGTGACAAGACAATCACCTGAAAATTTGCTTCAAAAATGATGTGAAATGTCTAGA
>NW_024665104.1:0-540 GCF_008729295.1 Plectropomus leopardus | reverse complement strand
AGTAACATAAGCCACAAAAGCTAGAAAAGAAATCTAAAGGATGGCTATAAGCTATTACAGTTTTCAGGTGATTTGCCTAACTTGTAGATTTGTGATATACCAGTTTTCTTGGTGGTCATCTTTTCAAATTTTGAAACTTTTCCAGACACTTGACAAGATGATGACTGATGATTGCTACAGGCAAGTTTAAATGTCCTTGTCTGAGAATATCTGCAAATAATTACTGTTGATGCATAATGAATAATGTCGGATTATGATTTCCTAATTTATGGGCTTCATTTGCAAGGTTCATATTCTATAAAGCAGGATTCCCGGATGTTTTTTAATGATAAAATGTATAATAACCAAATAACAAGTGGTAATATGCACTCATCAGGTCATTAATCACCCATCTAGTTATACTTTGTGAATAAGATCTTGATATTGAAAGTCTGCAGATTTAGCCTCGCTGTGAGAACCGCTGATCTGGTGCACATCTGTTTGATGTGTTCATGTGTCGGTGTGTGACCTGAGTTTATGTTGCTGTCTGTCCCTATCCCC
>NW_024665103.1:0-230 GCF_008729295.1 Plectropomus leopardus | reverse complement strand
ATCTAATCTGTATTCTGCCACATATTTAGGGCTCAAACTAAATATTCATGTCATTACTGATTACATAATGACTATTTTTAAATTAATAACTGTTTACACTTTTATTTTAAAAAATCAGAAAATGGTGAAAAATGTCCAGTTTCAAGAGGCTGAGGTGAAATCTTTAAACTGCTTCTTCTGTCTGATCAACACTGAACAGTATTAAATATTAAATGATATAAAACTGAAAA
>NW_024665102.1:0-200 GCF_008729295.1 Plectropomus leopardus | reverse complement strand
GCAGCCACACCACATTCTGAACTTGGAGAATCTGTAAAGAGCGCTGTCATTGCCATGTCAAAGAAAAAAGGAATTCATAATCCCTTTGTTTGTGTCATCAGGCGACGCTTGTGGGCTCTCTCTCACCAAACCAGAGGGCCGAGCTGATCCTGAATCCAGAAATCGGTGCTTTGGAGAATGAGACCTTGGTAAGGGAGGTG
>NW_024665101.1:0-573 GCF_008729295.1 Plectropomus leopardus | reverse complement strand
TACCACAAATTCTCCTATTACAGTTTGATCACATGTCACACATTATATGACACTCCCACTTGCCAACTCTTCATCTCTGTAACTACGCTGACAGTTATTTGTTCGACTCACACTTTACAAACATGGACATCATCAAACATGGTCTTGTTAGCTTGTTATTTTTTCTCTTCTGGATAAAAGGTAAACTGCAAAAAAAATCAGCACACTACCTTACTGACTTATGCATCAATAAGTGGGATAATAAACAAAAGTTTAGAATTGCTGAAAATGTTCAGATGTCTTCAAGTTCAAATGCTCACTCTGTGTCACATTTACTGTTTTTCACACAGGTCTTACTGATGGAAGTGATGTCACCCAGACGGACATACTGTGGGAGAAACAGGGTGAAGGTGCAACAATCAACTGCAGCCACACGAAGGGTGGCAGCTATTCCCAGATGTACTGGTACAGACAGCTGCCAGGAGAAACAATGAAACTAATCGTTTTCACAAGAATCGGCAATGAAGATCATGATTTTGGAAAATTCAGCAAAGAGAAATTTGCAGCCACAAAGCCTGACGCTGAGAGAGGGAC
>NW_024665100.1:0-623 GCF_008729295.1 Plectropomus leopardus | reverse complement strand
AAGGCTTTCAAATACTTTTTTTCAGTTTCACAGTAATACTACTTCCAATGACTTCCCTGCCTGTCTTTGTTTTAAAAAAAATTCATCTGCAGCATGTAATGCAGGCTCTCCAGTAAACATTTCCAGTCTCCATGCCAAAGCCGAGAACCCTGCCTGCATCACTCAGGTTATTTTCCCACACTTTGGCTACATTTAAGATATGACAGATATGAAATGTTGGCAGACACAGCATAGACTGTAGGCTCTCTTTTTACTGGCTACACCCTGCAGCGTAGGGTTGTGTGAGTCACAGGCAAAACAGCACGGAGCTATGAAACTTCAACTTTTTCACAGAGTTTGTGTATTATGAGTTAAGTTAACATCTATAGACTACAGTAGACTATGTTAGGGTTAAGGTCACTAAGCAACCACCAGCTGGTGCGAGCAAAATAAATTTGACAGGGTGAGTGAGACCCACCTGATTTAAACAAAGTAGCCATATAACAGTAAGATGATTAAAAACTGACAGGAAATACTGATTTTAAATAAGGGGATTTCATTACCCTATATTACTGTTATTGCTGACAAAAAAAACCCAAAACGTCAACGTCAGACTTAGCAAATTCCTCCAGTTTGAGTTTATA
>NW_024665099.1:0-615 GCF_008729295.1 Plectropomus leopardus | reverse complement strand
AAGGCTTTCAAATACTTTTTTTCAGTTTCACAGTAATACTACTTCCATTGACTTCCCTGCCTGTCTTTGTTTTAAAAAATTTCATCTGCAGCATGTAATGCAGGCTCTCCAGTAAACATTTCCAGTCTTCATGCCAAAGCCGAGAACCCTGCCTGCATCACTTAGGTTATTTTCTCACACTTTGGCTGCATTTAAGATATGACAGATATGAAATGTTGGCGGACACAGCATAGACTGTAGGCTCTCTTTTTACTGGCTACACCCTGCAGCGTAGGGTTGTGTGAGTCACAGGCAAAACAGCACGGAGCTATGAAACTTCAACTTTTTCACAGAGTTTGTGTATTATGAGTTAAGTTAACATCTACAGTAGACTATGTTAGGGTTAAAGTCACTAAGCAACCACCAGCTGGTGCGAGCAAAATAAATTTGACAGGGTGAGTGAGACCCACCTGATTTAAACAAAATAGCCATATAACAGTAAGATAATTAAAAACTGACAGGAAATACTGATTTTAAATAAGGGGATTTCATTACCCTATATTACTGTTATTGCTGACAAAAAAAACCCAAAACGTCAACGTCAGACTTAGCAAATTCCTCCAGTTTGAGTTTATA
>NW_024665098.1:0-1422 GCF_008729295.1 Plectropomus leopardus | reverse complement strand
GATAATCTCCCTTTTTGTATGTGTGTGTGTGTGTGTGTGTGTGTGTATATTGCTGTCACTAACCCCTGTGTAAACCCAGTTCTGTTAGTGTTCTTAACTTTATATAGGTGGAAATTTGAAAAAGAAAAAAAAAAGAGAGATTATCACTCCTTATGTAGACAGACAGACAGACAGGGGGATAGATGGATGAATGGATGTACAGAGAGAGAGATGGAGACAGAGAAAACCAAAAATAACTTGAATGTTATTCAGTTTAGGGATTACATATTTTCATCCACAATAATATGTCTCCGTTGGCGACCAAGAGTTCATAATCTCCCCTACTGGACATCAGTATATGTCAGAAAGACACTGGACACTTGCATCAGACAGACGTTAGCCGGAACATCGTGGAACATAAAGATCAGATGCAGAAGGATACCAAGAGCGAAATATGTAACCGCAGAAAATATGACGACTTTGGATGAGAAGGTGTTGGTTGGGCTGGCTCAGGAGAAGTGTGACTATTAATAAGCTGAATGAAATACCATTGTTGTGGTAAGTGGTTTGAGCATTGGAAGAAGTCATTACACCAAAGGTGTGAAGAAATAGTCTAAATAAAATTTCTCAATGTGCAGTCTGTCACCAGATCATTTAACTAAACTCTAATGGAGGTACATTTACAGATGATTTATGGATAAGACCTCGGCACTAGATGTGGTTTATGTTTTTATCTCTGGATGAAACACTTTCTGTGCTGTAACGCATACTGTGTAGTACTTACTTGTATATACTTGTAATGCCCCTGAAAAGGAAGTACAGATTTCTGCTAATGCCAATATCTCCCTGCTGAGCTCAGATGTTATTTAGGGTTGTAATGATTACTCCGCCTTCAGTGCTCCTACCTGTGTCATAATGAATCATTTACAACTTGGAGGGGCTTTAATCGATTGGGGAGTACGTGGTGAGAAGAGGGTTTGACGCATGGCCTGATTAAGACAGGGCTCTGTGTTTACAGGACATATGTCCATACAGGCAGGACAGGCTCTTAATGGATCCGTCTCATGTGGTTTGTTGTGTCTTTGAGCCACCAGGGACTTACTCTGTGGCTCAGGGCACCTGTCAGTCACTGTGGTAATGCTACATTCTCCAGATCATTATTTGTGCCACAGCATCATTATTGCATTAATAAATACACCAGCTTTGCATACACATGTATTTTTTTATCATAACACATAATTCTCTGATTTTCCCTGAAATTCACGTCTCATTTTAGTATTAAGATAGACGTCCGATTTCAGGTTGATGTAAGTCCCTCCAATGTAACATCAAGCCGCAGTTTGGAATATACAAATATGATGAAACAGTAATGCAAACGTCAAGGTATTTGCGGGTGTCAGTGTCAGCCATGTGTCTCAATTTATCTGTTTTTGAGATTCGATG
>NW_024665097.1:0-287 GCF_008729295.1 Plectropomus leopardus | reverse complement strand
TGAGTTTTTTTTTTTAACCCTCGTGCACTGTTTCAATTTTCTGACTAGCTACACATTTGGTACAAAAAATGTACCCTGTTAAAAAGTGCCATAAAAATACGATATCTAACCATTTTTTCCAACTTCCCCTGCATTGCACTTATCAACCAACATCAGTCCTAATAATAACTACTGAATATTTATTGAATTTTTTAAGATTTTAACCCCTTAAATACCAGGTGGTTTACATGATGCCAGTTTTTTTAATTTAAAAAAAAAAAAAAACACTAAAAAGTTGTTATTTTCCA
>NW_024665096.1:0-222 GCF_008729295.1 Plectropomus leopardus | reverse complement strand
CAATGGAAATTTTAACTGTAACCAAGATATAATAGTTATTGAGGGGGACGTATTACTGTGTGAAAATCTACTTTCAGTGCTCTTTGGTGGACAAACTCTCTAACAGAGACATCATTTTTCAACCTAGTTTGGTTTGTCTTACTTATTGGCCAACATGTGCACATATCGGCAGATGTATCTGTCTAATTCTACTGAAAGTTTTGTAACCTTTCCTCAACTATC
>NW_024665095.1:0-715 GCF_008729295.1 Plectropomus leopardus | reverse complement strand
TAAATTGATTTTTGTATTTAACTGTAAGATACAAGCATGATTTTAAACATTCTCTGACTGCAGCTCCCTGACAGCACAGCTACACAGGCTCAGACTAACCATCTGGCAATTCTGACAAATGCCAGTGAGGCCGGCACACCTTTTGAGCCTCAAGGCCACCACCAGCTATGTCGGAAAAAAAAACTGTAGGTAAACTAGAAACACCATCCATGTCTTTGAAAACATGGATGCTTCACACACTTCTTCCTCCAGCAGCACAGATCTCAGCACAGTTTCAAGATTAGTGTCACTAATTCAGTATCGGACCAAATGTCTTCCCATCTGTTCCTGAACAGAAAAGGGTTTTTGCAGAATACTATGATGGCACAGTGAAGATGACCTTTGACCTCTTGGATATAAAAAGAATTTTATCATTATATCCTATTAGACATTTGTGTAAAATCTGAGCATATGAATTCTTGAGTTATGGCCAAAACATGTTTCATGACCTCACAGTGACCTTGACCTTTAACCAGATTTTAATCAGTTCTTTCTTGAGTCCAAGTGGATGTTTGTGCCAAATTTGAGGAAATTCCCTAAAGGTTTTCTTGAAATAACACATTTACAAAAATGAGATGATATTAGTTCACAGTGACCTTAAACTTTGACCTTTGACCACCAAAATCCATGATCACCAGTTCATCCTTGAGTCCAAGTGGATGTTTTTGCTACATTT
>NW_024665094.1:0-303 GCF_008729295.1 Plectropomus leopardus | reverse complement strand
AAATATCTTTTTTATATGACCAGTATGAAATTCATAATATTGTCATTTTTGGAATATGTAAATGCATCTGATATGCATTTAAAATGAAAATGAAAATCTTTCTCTTGATGTTCAGAGTTTGGATTGTAACAAACTCCAACAAAAAACGTTAGCAAGTTTTTAATCCAAACTGCACCTTATAACATTAAATAGGCCTGCAGCAAGTTCACAGCAACTTTGTTTTTAATATAAATTCAAGCTAAAATTTAAACAAAAGAAAAATTAAAATAGCTCCCTGAGGTTTCACAGAGTAAAAGTTCCTCC
>NW_024665093.1:0-443 GCF_008729295.1 Plectropomus leopardus | reverse complement strand
CTTTGTGTGTCTCACCTTTGACGTTTGGGTCAGGAGGGATCTGAATGCGTCTCGTGATACTTCCATTGAGCTGTTTGACTCGCTGCTGTACTCTGTACCAATAACGGCACCAGTCACCTCTCCTCAGGCGCTTTTCTTCAACCTCAAGACTCGCTTTTATCAGATAGCCTCCGTTTTTTAACCCTCTGCACATAAAATACGAAACATCTGTTACGAAGACAGTTTTACTGAAGCTACAAAAACTACAGGACAGTGGTATTATCTTTTTTTTTTTTTTTAGCTCTGTACTCCAGGACATTGGTTTTAAAATTACACTGAGGTTTTTCACGGTGTAAAATATTACGGCTAAAAAGCTGAAACCCACCGTTGTCTAAAATAGCTCTCAAGCAGGTTGCTTTTGGCGATTTCAATGATTACGAGGCTGTTTCTGTTTTTTTTTTTTT
>NW_024665092.1:0-320 GCF_008729295.1 Plectropomus leopardus | reverse complement strand
TATGAGTATTACGCACATGTGAATGACTGTATGTTTGAAAGGATGTGTTTTCATGTTTTCATTTATTTACTTGTTCATCAGTCTCTTATTCATCAGTTTTTATCATCTTATCTTTGTTTTATCCCCACTGATGTAATGTCTTCCTCTTACATTATTAATGACATTATTTTTACCGTCTTTTATTGCATTGATTCTTATATTTTCTAAAACTTTATTCATTAAGTTTAACTGCCTTTAAAGATGCACATGTTTTATTACTTTTATTAATTTTATTTGCTTTATTCAAATTAACCTATACACATTGTTATTACGGTTTTGTT
>NW_024665091.1:0-215 GCF_008729295.1 Plectropomus leopardus | reverse complement strand
GGGTAAAAAGGATGAGCAAAGTTCATGTTAAAATGACTTTTAATGGATCTACAAAGGCTGAATGTAGTTGTGGAGCATTACAAAAAAAAATCCTTTCATCGGCTTAATGGAAACGACATTAAAGTGATCATTTTTAACTTTTGAACTTGAACATTAGTAAAATTTTGACTAAGAAGACTGTTGTTAAAATAATATTTTTTTTCCCTCATGTTTTG
>NW_024665090.1:0-200 GCF_008729295.1 Plectropomus leopardus | reverse complement strand
AGAAGAGTCTTACAAAAGATTCACTTTCTGTCATTACAAAATGCATACGACATGTTTTTATACATTTATTTTTGTGTATTGCAATGCCTACATGAGATGGTAAAAAACTTGTTTTCCCTTTTTCTATGCAAATAAGTGAAAAACAGCATCTGAAAACTTAATTATGATATTATATTATTATATAGTAGTTCTGTCTTTTC
>NW_024665089.1:0-854 GCF_008729295.1 Plectropomus leopardus | reverse complement strand
GTTACAAATAAAGTAGCCACTGCCATAAAATAAAGTTACAAATACTATAATATAATAATAAAGTTTGATAAAATACTGTTATAACATCACATAAAGTATAAAGTACTGTAGTAAATAAATTAAATAAATCAAAGCGGAAACCATAGTGCTTTTTTTGAAGTGTCAATGTTATTTCTATGGACTTGTAGCTTCCAGTCAAGAGCTGGGTGTTAGCGCTGGAAACAAACCGACAGCTCTTCAGTTCATATATTGCAAAGATTTCCAAGTCACTCTGGTATCCCGTGGTTGCTAAATGTGACGCAAACAGAGCTCTGCAAATAGAAAAACACACACCTCACCTGCTCACATGACTGCCACTACCACTCATTAGGTAAGACTGTTACAGCAGCGTCATTAAGCATGATGATTTATTCTCTGTAAGCTAGAAACAAACTAACAGTTCTCCAGTTCATATATTAATAGTTTTTGGAAGTCATAGTGGTGCTCCATGGTCACAAAATTTGACTGGAGCTCTGCAAAAGCCCTGCTTTGTGTGTGTGTCTGTGACAGGTGAAGAGCCATAGCAGAGATAAGCAAGGCAAAAACTAAAGCCAGTGTTAGTGTCTTGAGCTGAAACTCCACATTCAGTATCGCTGTTCAGCTCCTTCGTGCTTATTTGTTTTGGTGTTGTGCATTATATAGACACCCTTTCAGCCACACGGATTGATGCAAAGCATTATCAGATGATGCAGACGAAATAAACGACATGGCACAATATGAAACGATAGATGTTTTTTAGGATCAGATGATTTTCTTTTTAAACGAACCTCATTGTTCAAAATTACTTCTAGTGACTTTTTGGATTATCACAGATT
>NW_024665088.1:0-262 GCF_008729295.1 Plectropomus leopardus | reverse complement strand
TCCTGCCAGAATCTACAGGTGGAGGTGACAGTGCAGGTTGCTGGCAGAGGCTGTTGGTGGAGGTTTGGCCGCAGCTGTTTGCCAGAATCTTTAGGTGGGGGCAATGGCTTTAGGTTGCTGACAGAGGCTGGAGGTGGGGGTCTGGTGGCAGCTCTCTGCTCTCTCTTGCAGGTTGAGGTGGATACTGCAGGTTGCTGTTAGAGGCTTTTGATTGAGGTTTGGTGCAGACATCTGCCAGAATCTGCAGGTGGAGGCAGCAGCT
>NW_024665087.1:0-2409 GCF_008729295.1 Plectropomus leopardus | reverse complement strand
GTCCCCGTGTAAACTGGCAATTTGCAGATCCCGTGAGAGCGTTGATCTTATGGCCGCACTTCATGCATGCGCATGGCCTCTTTTATGGTGTGACCTTAAAAAGTTTCACCGCCAACAACTGGCCTGGCGTGCATACTACAGCATTTTTGGGTGTTTTCTCAAACTTGTGTACAGGAGGATTGTTTTCACAATGTTATCAAATGAATGCAGATTTTTTTTAAAACACACAAAAAAAAGATTTTTCCATTTTCATTAGGGCCGTTCTCGTCTAAATGTGGCCTTAGTCAAAGAGTTGTGAGTTTGGCTCAGATAATTTCTGTCGATGGTCTTTACAAAATGTTTAATTTCATCTTTGCTGTGGTTATTTCAGTTGCCATTCTTTTGTTGTTAAGAAATCATCACAAAACCAGTATGATTTTCTTGGAACGAGTCACAGTTACGAGCCTGCTTAGCGGCTCTTTTATTGACAGCAGTCTCTATACAAAACGTTGCACACCTTTTTACGACTGAATGTGCCTCTGGTGTCCCAGCACTGAGAGTTTAAGGAAAATTAAGTCTTTTTTTAATCATTAAAGCATATAAACATGTTCAAGTCAAAGCCTAAAAAATGAGCAGAATAGCTCCCCTTAAATATTACGCTTTTGCAGTCTTCAGTGAGTCAGTGAGAAACAAAAGCAATGAAAACCATGTCCAAACTAATCAGCTCCGTCTGCACCTCAGCCAAGTGTTTCCCCTCAAACCCCAGATTTGATTTCAAACGCTCAGTAAACGTTTGAACAATGAGCTGAGAGCCGTGTGAGGTCCCCGGCGAGCAGCACAGACATGTGGGCCCTCAGCCGCTCTCCGGCCATATGCTGGTGATCGCCCAACTACAGACAATAGAGGAACTGTTTGGCTGAGGGTCCGACTTCAAATCTCGCTCGCGCACGCCGTGGGGCTTCATGGGAGACCCATCGCCATGATCAAAACGGCTTACACACATTGCAGCGGAGTAATGAAATTCTCATCCCGTCCCATGCAGTCTGTTTCTTGTTTATTCTGCAGGTCGCTGCGGTCCAAATGTCTGCTGTGAGTTAGCAGCGCTGCAGCAGCAGTGGGCGGCTTTTCTATACAACCTCTCTGTAATGAGCTGTGAGCTCTGACCGACAGCAGCGGGACTTTACTCGCTCTGGCCGGAGCGCCATTATCAAATTGCACATCACAATAATATTACAGTCAGGGTGGCCTGTTGGTCAGCTCGCAGTGCAAGGTGGCTGTGGTCTAATCCTGTAAAATTTAATCCTCCTCACCACAAAACGCCAGTTGGGTAATGTCAATACTCATGAGACACTGTTACAAAAGTAGTTTTTTTTATTAAAACATACACAAACATAAATAAAAAAAAAACACTGAATGGAAAAACTACCAGATGGAATCAGATGAAGATCTTACAGGTTTTGCTACAATCTTGTAGAAGAAACAATAAATCCATATTGCTTTTGGCTAGGCAAGTGCACACAGAATTGTCAAAAATCAAGATACATAAATATGGAATTTAAAATGAAGCCCCTGTGTTTTAATAACAAAAAGCGTGTCTACTATTTCCTCTAAGTGCTGCATAATGAATGTCATACAGACATAAAATATACATGATTTTTTACAGCCGAGAGGTCACTGTAACAATGACCCGTCTCTGTACTTCTAGAGCTAATAAATAAATATTTAGTGCATATTCCCATTTACCTCACTGAAGAGCCAAATGAAAAAACTTTTTTTTTAAGTTAAAGATGAACCAAACTCAATTTGGTTCCTCTGGTTAAAAGAAGTCCATTCGTGTCATTCATGGTCAGACAGTCCAGCTATCTGCATCGCTTGTTGATCGTTATAAACATAACAAACGCGTCATTTCCTCCTCAGTTTGAAATGACACTGTCGTGTAATTGCCTTCAGTGAAGCATTCATCAAGACAGAAAACTGGATTACAAATGAGTTTTTGGAGCACAAACATGACCTTCTTTTTAACCCTCTGAAACCTCAGCAAATTGGCTTCAATTCTTTCAAAAACACAGGGAGAGGGCAATGAGCAAACAAGCAAAGAAATGACTCAAAAAATAGCAAGAAATTACAAAAAAAAAAGTCCAAGAAAATGTTTTGGTAAAGCGGGCGCCCCATGTACAAAGGTACAAAGGTTGTGTCCTTGCTGCAGCGACCGAAGGTTCGATTTCCATTCCCATCCTCTTTTGACAGCAAAAAATAAATAAAAAATTAAGTTAAAAAATATAATTAAAAAAGGAAAATATCTGAAAAAAAGTGCTTAAAAAATAACTGAAATCTACAATATCTAAAATATAATAAAAAAAATAAAATCATGATGATTATGAATTTAGTTTTCTGGATATTTCCTTAAGCTTTTATATATATACATACACA
>NW_024665086.1:0-223 GCF_008729295.1 Plectropomus leopardus | reverse complement strand
TTTTAGATCAGCCACTTTGCTACTTGTGCTTGTCTCAGTGATAAAACAAAGTACCCATCCTTCCTCAGGACAATACCCAGTGACTACTACCAGAGCAGAGCACTGGCCCAGTTGGTCAAGCACTTTGGCTGGACTTGGGTTGGAGCTATTAGAACAAATGCTGATTATGGCAACAGTGGCATGGCCACATTCACAGAAACTGCCCAGCAGCTGGGAATCTGTC
>NW_024665085.1:0-307 GCF_008729295.1 Plectropomus leopardus | reverse complement strand
GTTATTACAGCTGAGATTCTCAACACATTATTACCAGTATTTTTTTTTCTTCAGATTTTAATTTTTAACAGAGCACAATTTAAGGCCACCATGTTTTGTGGCTGCAACTTTAAATTAAATTAAATAAAACCTATCGATTTGTAATCCACCATATGTATACGGAAAATGTAGTGTTTTTTTAACATTAACCCTTGAAACCTGAGCAAAATGGTTTGATTTCTTTCAAAAACATTCCAAAGAAATGGCTCAAAAAAAATTAGCAAGACGTAGCAAAAAGGTTCAACCAAAAAAGAAAAGTAAAAAACAG
>NW_024665084.1:0-496 GCF_008729295.1 Plectropomus leopardus | reverse complement strand
TATGACATGTTTTTGGCCTTATTTTTGACATGGTATACTATGACGTGAAGTTATGTCGTTTTCAGCCGTTTTTTTTTTTTTTTTTTTGACATGTCAAAATTTGACATTTTTCAAGATATACTATGTTGTTTACAGCCATTTTTTCAACATGCTATGTAATGACGTTTTTGGCCTTTTTTTCAGCATGGTATACTATGAAGTGTCTGCATACTGACGGTATTTCATCAGTTCTGGTTTTGTCTTCTTTGTCACTTGTCACTGTGTTTTGAGCCGCAATGCTGCTATGCTTCAATCATGACCCCATTGTTTATGTTTTGGCAGCGGCAAGTGATTGATTGACAGTTGATGGCATTTGACAGGTTGGCGTCAAACGATCCTGGTTTGGGGAGAGTCATTTTTTTAAGGGTTTTGATAATGAATATTGCGTCTAAAATTCCGTTTATGAACTCATATTTTTATTGAACTTTTTATATTTTAATACATTTTAAGTATTTTT
>NW_024665083.1:0-266 GCF_008729295.1 Plectropomus leopardus | reverse complement strand
ATGTTGGGATGATGTAACGATGATGTCATGACGGTGCGGCGCTCTCTCGCTGCAGGTGCACACCTACGTCAACACCTCGGGGCTCCTGGAGGAGCAGCCGAGCCCGCTGACCGTCACCACCCCCCTGGAGCGGCCGGGGGGGGTGCGCTTTGTGCTGGGCCCCACCCCTGTTCAGAGGCAGCTGATGGAGGAGAAGAAGAGGCAGCAGGAGGCCCGGGAGGCCAAAGGGCCCCGGGACACTAACGGCCACACCGAGGCCCCCGCCG
>NW_024665082.1:0-345 GCF_008729295.1 Plectropomus leopardus | reverse complement strand
AAGTCTTTAATATCCCTGAAAAGTTTTTTTCTCACCCCCCAAAAAATAATTTGTCTAGCCAAAAAAAATTTTTTTTTCTTGCCCCAAAAAAATTCTCCCCAAAAGTTCCTGTCCCCCGCAAAAAAATATTTTTTTTCTCCCCCAAAAATTTTTTTTTTCACTCAATGACACACATGAACAGAACCCCTCCTTCCAAGAAATAAGTTTTTTCACTTGCCACTCAGGGCTTCTTGTCAGTCACATGAGACGTTTATTTATGAAACCGATATGTCCGACATACCTTGAATGCAGCATTCCTGCAGGTTTGTTATAAGTGAAAGAGAAAGTAAGTAATTTACAGTAAAA
>NW_024665081.1:0-544 GCF_008729295.1 Plectropomus leopardus | reverse complement strand
TTCAATGAGCTTATTTTCAGACGAAATTTTGATCACTCAGAAAGAGAGGTGCACCCAAAATGATGTTCCTCCTAAAAAGTTTGGCTCTACACTTGGTGGCCTTTGCCTGGCTGCAGCCGAACTCCAACGCGTTCTGGTTATGTTTCGACAACAGCACATGGCAACCAAAGCAGGAATGTCAACAAATGCACATGCTGGCACGGATGATTAGGATTAATGGAAGGAGGCACATAGTTAGGTTTGGGGGGAAAAAAAACAACATATTCGGATGGCAAGTGAACATGGGATTCCTGCTTCTTATAGCAGCAGCGCTTCATCCTGACGCTGTCCATCGGCGCATCATGTGGACACCAAAGGTTCTGTACCGCGCAACCATCTGCCTGTCATGCAGCCGGAGCACGTGTCGTCCGCCCGTCCATCAGCTTTTGCAAGCAATCAATAAGACTTTATTTGTATAGCACTTTTTGTCAAACATAAATAATGAATAAATGAGTAAATAGATAAAATGATAATAACAATAATAAAAGATAAATAAGTAAAATAC
>NW_024665080.1:0-233 GCF_008729295.1 Plectropomus leopardus | reverse complement strand
GCTCTTAGGTGGACAAACTCTTTACGGAGACATCATTTTTCAACCTAGTTTGGTTTGTCTTACTTATTGGCCAACATGTAAACATATCGGCAGATATATCTGTCTAATTCTACTGAAAGTTTTGTAACCTTTCCTCAACTATCTACAGATGGGAGTGACTCTCACGACTCTCTCGTGTACTTACTCAGTGGAGCTTTGGCAATTACCACCATCTTGGTCGTTTTACTGGCTTT
>NW_024665079.1:0-417 GCF_008729295.1 Plectropomus leopardus | reverse complement strand
GTAGGATGCTGGCAACCACAGCTGCCAGTAGTTTACCATAATTTTACCGGAGCATTTGTGACAGTGTTTTAAACATAGTAGGTCATAACTAAGTTTTGGACTCATTTTGAATTGGACCTGATGATCAGGGTTCCCACAGTCATGGAAGACCTGAAGACTTTCACAATCGCATTTTCCAAGTTTAGAAAAGTATGGAAGATTGGTAAAAAGTAAAAAAAAAAAAAAAAGTCATGGCTTTTTGTTGTATACCAGCTTGCTGAAATAATGTAGAGTTTGAATTTGATATAAATATATATAAATAATATGTTTTCAAAAGGCCTGGCAGATGGGACAAGAAAGAAAAAAATTAGTATGGGTTCTGAAAAAGTCTTGGAAAAGTAATGAGCAGTGAAAGACGCAATGACCCAAAAATGACAT
>NW_024665078.1:0-203 GCF_008729295.1 Plectropomus leopardus | reverse complement strand
CAGCAACCAACACCAGCAACAAACACCAGCAACCAACACCAGCAACCAACACCAGCAACCAACACCAACAACCAACACCAGCAACCAACACCAGCAACCAACATCAGCAACAAACACCAACAACCAACACCAGCAACCAACACCAGCAACAAACATCAGCAACCAACACCAGCAACAAACACCAGCAACCAACACCAGCAACC
>NW_024665077.1:0-235 GCF_008729295.1 Plectropomus leopardus | reverse complement strand
TCTTGTTGACAACCCAAGTTCACGCATGCGTCTGAAGATTGTAGATTTACTGACTCCCAACAGGTGTGCAATACACGACACTGGAAGGGGCATGTCAATCAGCTGGGTGAGCAGGTCTTCAGAAACCTTTAACCTGGGCCGCCCCCCTCCACTGCTCACTTCTGTAATAAGAGCAAGGGGTGTCTCTAGAGAAAGGGCTGCGGTAATTTTTGTCTGAAGACTCAGAAGACACTCC
>NW_024665076.1:0-1511 GCF_008729295.1 Plectropomus leopardus | reverse complement strand
GAATATATATATATATTCCCCCCTAGCTCTTATGAAAATGATTTTCTAAATCTTCTAATTTCTTGCAATTTGGAAACACTTACTACCAAAGTGATCATTGCCTTTTTTTTCCTGCTCATTGCCTTTTTTTCCTCAGGGTTCCAAGATTTAGGGACTTGTGGAAGTTGTCTTAAAACAGCAGAAAAAAAGAGTGCTTCAGGTTTCATGGGGTTAGACCTTAACATGGAATGTTATAAGAAAGTGAAAGCATATCATGCACATGTATGCACATATCATGTACATGAAGGTAAATGTATGACTGGTCCTCAGGTGAGCCCTTAATGTGATATCCTGGAGACCGCTGCTGTGTACTTTTATTAAATATTTTTCACTACAATTACATTTTCTCCATCTTATTCATTGTACATTTCTTTTACTTTTACTATAATTCATACTATTCATACTATGTTTATCTTTGTCATGTCCTTTTGTGATATTATTAGTTATATTTTCATTGAAGTGGCTCTTTTTTCTGATTTTTTTTGTTCTGCAAATCCTGAATTCCAACTTGAGTTGAAAGCTCACATTAAACTCATATTAAATAACCTATATGGCATTGGTATGCAAAAAAGTACTGCAGAAAAACACTACCCGTTTTGAATGAATTATCTCAATTTCGATACAGGCACATTTTTTGGATATCCTGAATATCTCTGCTCATTACATTCTTATATAACACGCTTTTCTTTTTCCCCCTTTTACATTCCTTGATGTCAATTACTGCATTTTCCTACTGCAGCTGCTGCTATTTTGCAGACCATTTATCCATCCGTCATTTCCCATGTTTTAATTCACAGTTCCTCTGAATGATTTGTGTCACTTGAATATTTATATGTGCTTCTCTTGCGAGTTACATCTTCCACTCATGTGTCTTTTTTTCCTCTCCGTTTTTGTTCTGCAAGGATGGATTATATCCTCGTGGCTGTTTAAGTTTCAACTTGAAGCGCATCATAATGCACAAAATGCGCACACATGCATGCACAAAATATGCAAATGTGAACAAAGCATGCCCTCAACCATAACAATGGTGCATCACATTTGAAGATGCACATCAGCATTCTTACATTTCACTGTTAATTCTGGAAGAGCTATTTATAGCCTCCCTCCACGACTATTACCTTCCCTCTCTAACGCCTTTCCCCCCCGCTAATTCTCTGCGTGAAACGAGCACTTGACTCTGCAATAAAATATATGAGGGGATGCGGGAAAGACCAAATTGTTGCTATATTGGACCATCCACCGGTGCAGCTGTGCTATTTTTAGCTGGGAACTACATCAGCTCTGACTGCAGACACTGTGAGGGGAAATCACCAGCGCTGTTTTGCTGCTGTCTTCACCCAACCGCTGACATTTCACTGAGGCAAATTAAAGCAGGGGAAGGACACACAGCTGAAGATAATATTTACTGTAGGAGTGTGTCTTTGTGTGTGAGCTGTGCGTCTTGGAGGCGAGAGGAAGAGAGAATTTAATAT
>NW_024665075.1:0-1760 GCF_008729295.1 Plectropomus leopardus | reverse complement strand
TCAAAAAAGGCCAAAAACCTCATAATTTAGCATATCAAAAAAATGGCAGACAAGGCAATAGTATAGTATGGTGAAAAAAGTCAACTTTTGACCCCTCCTAAAAATGGCTTAAAGCAACATAGAATACCTTGTAGAGACACGTTATAGTATACAAAGCGGGAATAAAGGTCAAAAAAGGCCAAAAACCTCATAATTTAGCATGTCAAAAAAATGGCCGACAAGATAATAGTATAGTATGGTGAAAAAAATCACATTTTGACCCTTCCTAAAAATGGCTTTAAATGACATAGAATACCTTGTCGAGACACGTTATAGTATACAAAGTGGGAATAAAGGTCAAAAAGGCCAAAAACCTGATAATTTAGCATGTCAAAAAATCCCCAAAACGGCAATAGTATAGTATGTCGAAAAAAGTCACATTTTGACCCCTCCTAAAAATGGTTTAAAACGACAAAGAAGAGCTTGTAGAGACACGTTATGGTATACAAAGTGGGAATAAAGGTCAAAAAAGGCCAAAAACCTCATAATTTAGCATGTCAAAAAATGGCCAACAAGGCAATAGTATAGTATATCGAAAAAAGTCAACTTTTGACCCCTCCTAAAAATGGCGTAAAACGTTATAGAAGAGCTTGTAGAGACGTGTTATAGTATAGAAAGTAAGAATAAAGGTCAAAAAAGGCCAAAAACCTCATAATTTAGCATGTCAAAAAAATGGCCGACAAGGCAATAGTATAGTATGGCGAAAAAAGTCACATTCTGACCCCTCCTAAAAATGGTTTAAAACGACAAAGAAGAGCTTGTAGAGACACGTTATGGTATACAAAGTGGGAATAAAGGTCAAAAAAGGCCAAAAACCTCATAATTTAGCATGTCAAAAAATGGCTAACAAGGCAATAGTATAGTATGTCGAAAAAAGTCAACTTTTGACCCCTCCTAAAAATGGCGTAAAACGTTATAGAAGAGCTTGTAGAGACGTGTTATAGTATAGAAAGTAAGAATAAAGGTCAAAAAAGGCCAAAAACCTCATAATTTAGCATATCAAAAAAATGGCAGACAAGGCAATAGTATAGTATGGTGAAAAAAGTCAACTTTTGACCCCTCCTAAAAATGGCTTAAAGCAACATAGAATACCTTGTAGAGACACGTTATAGTATACAAAGCGGGAATAAAGGTCAAAAAAGGCCAAAAACCTCATAATTTAGCATGTCAAAAAAATGGCCGACAAGATAATAGTATAGTATGGTGAAAAAAATCACATTTTGACCCTTCCTAAAAATGGCTTTAAATGACATAGAATACCTTGTCGAGACACGTTATAGTATACAAAGTGGGAATAAAGGTCAAAAAGGCCAAAAACCTGATAATTTAGCATGTCAAAAAATCCCCAAAACGGCAATAGTATAGTATGTCGAAAAAAGTCACATTTTGACCCCTCCTAAAAATGGTTTAAAACGACAAAGAAGAGCTTGTAGAGACACGTTATGGTATACAAAGTGGGAATAAAGGTCAAAAAAGGCCAAAAACCTCATAATTTAGCATGTCAAAAAATGGCCAACAAGGCAATAGTATAGTATATCGAAAAAAGTCAACTTTTGACCCCTCCTAAAAATGGCGTAAAACGTTATAGAAGAGCTTGTAGAGACGTGTTATAGTATAGAAAGTAAGAATAAAGGTCAAAAAAGGCCAAAAACCTCATAATTTAGCATGTCAAAAAAATGGCCGACAAGGCAATAGTATAGTATGGCGAAAAAAGTCACATT
>NW_024665073.1:0-207 GCF_008729295.1 Plectropomus leopardus | reverse complement strand
AACATACACAGCAAATGTATATTTTCATGTCAAGCCTCTAAGCTTCACAAGTGCCTACAGAGGACCTAACAGTTACCACAACAACATTGGCTAAGAGAAATGACGTATAAACAGAAGTGCTCATCTGGGCTCATAAAAATATTGTACAACAGCTCAAAATTGTGTCAACAGGTACCGAAAAAAAAGGTACCATTCCACTGCATTTTT
>NW_024665072.1:0-201 GCF_008729295.1 Plectropomus leopardus | reverse complement strand
TATGTCCCATTATTTTCCGTCGGTTCAGAAATTAGTTGCCAGGACTTAGATTAATTTCCATAAACAGAGTAACTCTACAGCTCAGAGGAAACTGTAAATTATCAGTGTCACATGTTGTCTTTTCAAACCTGTAGAGGGAGGTCTATGCAAACTCTTTATCTCTTATAAACACACCATCAGAAAGTTGTGGAAGAACACTGG
>NW_024665071.1:0-426 GCF_008729295.1 Plectropomus leopardus | reverse complement strand
GTCCTTATGTTTATGGTTTTAATCGCTCCTTTCAAGCTTTTTGCTATACAGCATCATGTTAATTTAATAAACTATGGTCTCATTTCGGGTAAAACACATCATAAAGCTATGTATGCTTTAGGGTGTGGCTACCTTATGATTGACAAGTTGCTACCAGAGGCAGTGTCTAAATATGGTCAATTTTGGCTCAAACCCTCCCACAGAAAGGCCCAAATGCCAAAACATGAAGCTTCACAATTGCCAGGTGACATCACAGTGGTTACATCCACTTCTTTTATACAGTAAAGGCACAGTTTGAAATCAACATTGTCTCCTATAGTCTACTATAGAACTATAGTCATGACTTTAAGGCCATGCCAAAGATTGATGGAAAGTGTGTCCTCTATGAGATTTGACTTTGTGGTAACTTGATGAATGTGAAAAAAA
>NW_024665070.1:0-290 GCF_008729295.1 Plectropomus leopardus | reverse complement strand
ATTGAAGTCAACTCTATTTTAAAAACAATTTTGTGGTAATTGTATCAGACCGCTTTTTTCCCGTGGGAGGACATCAGGTGTTTGTCAAGCCTTACGTATTCTTTCCCTGTCTTGCAGGACTCAATGGGGCAGGTCAGTTTCCCCCCATACCGTAGGCTCCTCTTGCTAATTAGGAGACGCCTCACTGTGGAATCATCCACCTTGTGGACCTCGCGCAGATGGCGGGACACTGAAATGAATCTATGTCCACATTGTGGACACTTACCCTTGTGCTAGAGTAAGGTAAGTCA
>NW_024665069.1:0-377 GCF_008729295.1 Plectropomus leopardus | reverse complement strand
AAAATTGTTTTAAGTAGTAAATATCTGGTTGCCTTAAGTTTCAGTTCACCTTATGTCACATTGCAGAATTTTCCGGGTTGATTTTT
Organism: Plectropomus leopardus; assembly: GCF_008729295.1. NCBI lineage: Eukaryota > Metazoa > Chordata > Actinopteri > Perciformes > Serranidae > Plectropomus > Plectropomus leopardus. Next base: position 291 of record NW_024665069.1, on the reverse strand, counting down.
ACCGTTAGCTTGACTTTAGTTAGCATTTAACGTTAATAATACTGACATGTAAGTAAACTACCAACCATGATGGCACAACTCAATAGCATATTGATATTTTTGTGAATATATTTCTATTTTGTATAAATAGACCTCTTTCACATGACATTTTTTTTTTGGTAAACACATTTGCACTACATTGCATTTAATGGCAGCACCTGGTTTATCCTTATTTTTTTCATCTTACTTTCACTAGTATTATCAAGTGTGTTTTATCCATGTGAAGATGCATTCTATGTTTTCTATTCTGAT
>NW_024665068.1:0-407 GCF_008729295.1 Plectropomus leopardus | reverse complement strand
CAAATCATCCCACAGATTTTCAATGATATTCAAGTCTGGGGACTGGGGTGGCCATTCAAGAGCATTGTATTTGTTCCTCTGCATGAATGCCTGAGAAGATTTTGAGCAGTGTTTTGGGTCGTTGTCTTGTTGAAATATCCAGCCCCGGCGTAACTTCAACTTTGTGACGGATTCTTGAACATTATTCTCAAGAATTTGCTGGTATTGAGTGGAATCCATGCGACCCTCAACTTAAACAAGATTCCCAGTACCAGCACTCGCCACACAGCCCCACAGCATGATGGAACCTCCACCAAATTTTACTGTGGGTAACAAGTGTTTTTCTTGGAATGCTGTGTTCTTCTGCCGCCATCCATAACAGCGCTTGTTATGCCCAAATAACTCAATCTTTGTTTCATCACTCCACA
>NW_024665067.1:0-529 GCF_008729295.1 Plectropomus leopardus | reverse complement strand
TAAATGACTGTACTTCGGGCACAATCTAAAACAAGATTGTTTGTTGTTGTGGCTGAAATGGAACCATGGAGTGAAATAATCGCCCGTACTATTTATTATACAAACTCAGGTGTGTTGTATGGGCTGGCAGGATGATTCAAGAGCAACAAATACACTGATGAGTAATTACCCACACGTGAGTTATTGGAGAGATATAATTTTACCCGGGTGTCTCTTGGGGGGGGGGCAAAAAAAAAGAAAGGGGTCAAATCATTTGGTTTGGTGGAAAATCTATAATGGGTGCTAGATAATGTGCAGTTTCTCAATCCAGTGCAACACCCCTGCAGTGATTTGTAGTTTTTAACCCTTTGAAACCTGGAGCAACATCACTTTTCTAATGCTGCTTTCAGGGGCTTGTATTTAAACCTTAACCCTGAGCAAATTGCTGCCATTTCTTTCAAAATTATAGGAAAAAGGCGATAAGCAACTTGGTAAGAAATGTTCCACAAATTGCGAGAAATTAGTAGATTTCGAAAATTATATATATATA
>NW_024665066.1:0-434 GCF_008729295.1 Plectropomus leopardus | reverse complement strand
ATACAGTAGTTAGTAAGCTAGCAAGACAAATGTTGAACAGGGGCTTGATGCAAAATTCAGAGTGTATGAGTTGTCTGGAGATGGTATTCAACATGGAGGTGATTGGCTAGCATAGTGCTAACTCCAGAAACAGTGCTAAATAACGGCATCAGTGCTTACAAAGCTAACATCTTAACTGGGGGGGGGGGGCTGGGGCATGGGTGCTACACTACTGAGACACTGCCATCTTGATATCAGCAGCAGACTAACTGCTGTAGGAGTGCAGTGTAAAACGGCAGTGATGAGCTGGCTGGTGGGATATACACATGTGCCACAACATTTACCATTTACATTTACCACAACAAACCACAGAGAAGCTCAGATAACAACACACAGAGGAAGCTTGACTCACTGCTCAGGACTCCACTACTCCACTATATTTTTAAATAGCAAAT
>NW_024665065.1:0-340 GCF_008729295.1 Plectropomus leopardus | reverse complement strand
TTGGGGTTTGTTTTTTTTTTGCTTGTTAAAAATTTAGATTTTTTTCTTTTAATTCTGGGGTCTTTCTCTTTTTTTATAATTGTGATTTTTGGGTGTTTTTAAAATATTTTTCTAATTTATTTTATTTTTTTAATAACTGAGTTTTTTGTTTTTTTTCTTTCTTTTTTTTTTTAAAATATATATTTTTGAGATTTGGGGTGTTTGTTTTTTCAAATTTGTAAAATAATTTTACTTTCTTGGTGTTTTTTATTCGAATTTCTTTAAATATTTTTTTTCCCTGCATTGGGTACTTAAGCATTTCATTCTTTTTCTTCTCAAGTATATTTTCCTGATCATACTC
>NW_024665064.1:0-1277 GCF_008729295.1 Plectropomus leopardus | reverse complement strand
AAATAAATGAAAAAACACCTAAAATTAAGGTTATCAAAATTCAAATTGTCAAATTCATTTTTACCCCTCCCCCCTATTTTCTTGCTTTTTTTGGCGGTAAACGGTAAAATAAATACAAAACACAGGTATTTTAAGTTGTATGCACCTTCCTTTAAAAAATGTTTTCTCATGCCTGTTGGGCAGACATGAAGGGGGAGACGAATGTGGGGAGAAAATACAAATAAACAGAAACAACCAAAACACTGTCACGTGTTGACACATATTAAAGCTGCATCAAGTCGTCAGCTCCAGAAAATAAATTCACTCTTATGTTACATTAATGTCATTTATCACACAAAACACATTTCCATGATTTTGCTAAAACTTTCAATGATTTTTACTCGACTTTTCCAGGCCTGGGAAATGACTTTGTGAAATTCCATGACTCTTCCAGGTTTTCCATGACCATGGGAACTCTGATTATTTGGAATCACTTTGTAAACTTCCGTCATTTTGCAGATGATATGCAATTATATCTATCAATCAAACCAGAAGAAAGTTATCTAAGCTAATAGGTAGGGGCCGGCTCAGGCTGGCCTTGAACCAGCCCCTACTGAGGCTGATGTAGATTAAGTCTTCTGGCAGACTTCCCATGATACACTGAGCTCCTTCTTTATGTCTCTTAATTTGTTAAGATTTTTGTCACTAACTTGGCTTCCTCTCCGGAGCCACTGTGATGTCCTACGCTGTAAAGCCCTCTGAAGCAAACTGGATTTGTGATTTTGGGTTTTTAAAGCAAAACTGAATAACAATGTGTTGGACTGGACCAGTACGAGCTAACTCGTCTGACCTGTGTGGACTGGATGACGGTGAGGTCGTTGATCCGGTTGAATCCGGCTCCCATCGGCGCTCGCAGTCCCGCCGTGCCGAAGCTCATCCTGCTGCAGAGCCTCGCCCTCAGATCCTCCAGACGACCCGCCGCCACCAGAGACTCCACCTGAGCCCGAGTCTGCCGGTTCTGCACCACAGAAGAAGAACTCTGTCACAGGTGTGTCACGCAACATGAACACACACACAGGAAGTCAGACTGACGTGTTTTTGCGTTGAGATTGAATGACGAAAATATAAAAAACCCTCCAGACTGACCAAGATATGATCTATAATATATCTGTTAATTTATATTCATTCACCGACTATTATTTTTCTAAATATGAACAAAAATTAAAATTTATTTTATATAATTGAGTTTTTATATATTGATTTAATTAATACTATTGTTTTAACTATGAACAAATACT
>NW_024665063.1:0-437 GCF_008729295.1 Plectropomus leopardus | reverse complement strand
CTGCAGAGAGACACGGCTCTCTGACTTTGACACAAACAAACTCACCAAATTTGCCTCTGAATGTATTTCTCAGTTTCTACCTTTTAATTTTTAATTCAATGATTTTCTAGCAACTAACTTTAAGTAAACAGAAGACATCAGATTTTATTTGGGTTGACTTGAGTTACTTTATTGTTCGTCTCAGTGGAAATTTTGTGTTTGGCTTCTCCCAAAGTACAGCAAAGGTACATCCAACGCACATAACACAGCACAGAAATAAAAACACAAAGAATATAAAGAATGTAATAAACAGTGGTGAAAATGGGCAGATCACATCAAATAAGTTTTTATCAAAAATATAAGACAGCAAATCCTATAAAACAAATAATTTAAAAAAAAGTTCCCTGATGCGGTCGTTCTGTGTTCAACGTGTGTACGACAAAGGGACCCTAAATCAA
>NW_024665062.1:0-351 GCF_008729295.1 Plectropomus leopardus | reverse complement strand
TTCTCATGCCTTCCAAAGTTAGTGCAAAGCCAGAGCGTCCTGTCCCTAAAGAATTACGTAAAGGTCGTTTATACAAATAGCTTATTACAACCTACAGTATATTCTGTTTATCTTTAGGTGGCGGCCTCTAGTGGCAGTAGCAATTACGACAGGAGCAAAGGAAGAATGTGGCAGGCTTTGAAGCCAGTTTTTGCTGTGTCCAAACTGTGCAGTTACACTGTCACATGGTGTACTGTGCCCAAAAAGACTTTTCCCATTGATTTACATGGTGAAAGAGATGTCTGTAAATCAGAATATTATTATTATTATTATTATTTATTTATTTATTTTCAAACAACTTGCTATATTTTA
>NW_024665061.1:0-266 GCF_008729295.1 Plectropomus leopardus | reverse complement strand
GATTCTGGTTTTTTGAAGTTGGGTTTTATGGGATACTTTTCCATAGTGGGTGTATTGCATGTAGTAGTTGTCAGTCGGCGGCCCCCCACTGTGAAGAAGCAGGCTGGAAACGTGATACAGAAGTTAAGTAAGGTACAGCTGTGGATGAGTCAGCAACAGAACAAATTTTAGCCACCTAAAAAAAGTCTCACCTAAAAGCAATCAATATTAGTTTCAGTGTTTTAGTTTTAGTTTAGGTTTAAGTTAACCCTTTCTTCAGGAAGCCC
>NW_024665060.1:0-218 GCF_008729295.1 Plectropomus leopardus | reverse complement strand
TGGCAGTATGGAGGATTTGTTCCAGTTTATTGAGTAGTCAGAGAGAAGAGAGAATGATTTGATGACCCTGATTACTTCTTGTAATGATGTTTGCGGATTCTCAATAAAAAGTAATGTGTCGTCTGCATACAGGCTGATTTTACGGTGCGTGTTGGGGGTTTGGATTCCTGTGATGAGGGGGTTCTGACGGACGGCTGCTGCTAGGGGTTCAATGAAAA
>NW_024665059.1:0-279 GCF_008729295.1 Plectropomus leopardus | reverse complement strand
GCAGCTGGCCTCCAGGTTTTTGTCACATTAGTTAATCTGCCCCCCCCCCCCCCCCCCAATAAGTATGGACACCCCTGTCCTACAGCACTTAGTTTTTCATCATAATTTGCGGCTTTGCACAGTTTTTTAGTGTAACAGTGTCATACAAAAATGTTGGCCTACAGGGCACCCAGTGGTTCACCTGGAGCGGGCGCCCCCATGTGCAGAGGCTGTGTCCTCGCCGCGGCAGCTGTATGTTTTATTCCAACTTTGGCTCTTTGCTGCATGTCATCCCCTCTC
>NW_024665058.1:0-348 GCF_008729295.1 Plectropomus leopardus | reverse complement strand
GTAAAAAGCATAAGAAAATATTTGAAAATATTTTTTGTTATAAACTACCCAACAATGAATACAAGAACAGCTGAAACAATAAGTCAATTAATCAATTAGCTAACTGGCAGAAAATTAATTTGCAACTATTTTAACAAGTTTATTTCAAAGCTTTTTGAATGATGCACATTATTTACCCTTAAAAACGTTTTTTTTTAACTTTCCATCTTAATTATGAATTGTGATGTTAAAAATAATAGTTGTTAGTAATAACTATCGAGTAGAAACAGAACACTTTACAACTGCTACTATAAATGTGATTAGGAATGAAAAAAATGTTCTGTAGTCTATGTTAACAGAGGTGGAATA
>NW_024665057.1:0-343 GCF_008729295.1 Plectropomus leopardus | reverse complement strand
ACTGCTGAAAAATGTGGCTTATTTATTTATTTATTTATTTATTTATTTATTTATTGAAGCACTGGGGAGGGAAATATTGATTTGGCTAAGGCAAGGGCCATTTAAATAGTCATAATTTTGTATTTAGTTTACCCTTTAAAACCTGGAGTGACACCACTTTTTTGTGCTTCTTTCAGACCCCCTTTCACAACTACTTCAAAACCCAATTAAATTGATGCAGTTTCTTTTAAAACATGGGGGAGATGGCAATTAGCCACTTGGTAAAAAATGTTCCACAACTTGCAAAAAAAATTGTGCATTTAGAAGATTTTTTTTAAAGCTAGGGGGAAATGTCTAGGGAAAA
>NW_024665056.1:0-237 GCF_008729295.1 Plectropomus leopardus | reverse complement strand
TCCTGAGGACACATCTGTGGAAACAATTTGAAATTTAAATTTAAAATTGTCTGCATACCAATGGTGGAATAAAACTAAGAACACTCACACAAGTGATGTACTTAAGTATTAATCTGAGGTTCATCTACTTAACTTCAGTATTTTCTTTTTATGCTTCTTTATACCTCTCCACTATAGTTCAGAAGGAATATTGTACTTGCTACTTCACTACATCTATCTGACACCTTTTGATACTTT
>NW_024665055.1:0-237 GCF_008729295.1 Plectropomus leopardus | reverse complement strand
AAAAACTATAATTACCATAATTATTTGTTCAAAACCATGTTACAGAATTATTATTATTTTAAGCACTTTTTAGCTAAATTCTTTGTTTTTTATTTATCTTTCGTTTTGGTAATTTTTTTGTAATTTCTTGTAATTTTTTGCTTGTTTTGGCTAATGTTTAGGATATTTGGACATGGCCTAAAAATTTGCAAGAAGTTGGTTAAAAGAAACTAAACAATTCCCACAAATAAGCAAAAA
>NW_024665054.1:0-305 GCF_008729295.1 Plectropomus leopardus | reverse complement strand
CCGTATGCACGGCTCCATTACGCCCTCTGCTGGCGTTTTAGCTGTAGGCTAAAACACAAACAGCAGTTTACAGTAACAGTAGAGATGCTGTTATTAGCAAAAGCTTGATCTCTGAATTAAACATCTCACTCATAAACGGAGTGGAAGCAGTTTTCTAGATCTACTTATTTATTGCAATTTCTGGACAATTTCTAATCAAGTTGATTATTGCAATTCCCTCAAATGTTTTTTTAAGGAAATCACTCCAATTTGTCCTGGTTTCAAAGGTTTGAAAGACATCTGAAGTATCTGCTGTATATGTCTTT
>NW_024665053.1:0-1534 GCF_008729295.1 Plectropomus leopardus | reverse complement strand
GTTTGACAAGTACAGCAACAGCCCCAATACAGAAAATAATTCAAAAGAAAAGTGAGAGTGGTAGTGCGTGGGAGGTTTGTGTGTTCACGCGTGCATGTGTGTGTTCCCAATTTGTGGAGCCATGTCACAGCCAGCTTTCATCATTTCACAGACAGATTTTCCTCAGGCACGCACAATCACTTCAAAGGACACAAAGTTTTTTTTGTTTTTTTTTACTTTACCCAGGGATACTCTGGCCGGCACAGCTCGGCGGTCGATCCAGAACGACACCCATGAAAGCATCACCATGAGCGTGGCGGGAAAGTATGTCTGGAGTAGGAAGAAGAAGATGTGGCGCCTCAATGTGAAGTTGATGTAGAGACGATTGTACCAGCCTGCAAACACAGCGAGAGACATGCTCAGAGGAGGAGGTGGATAACTTGAAAGTTCAACAGTGGAGAAAATGGTTACACAAAACATGTCAGAATTTACATGAGGTTTCATCTCATACATGTAAGAAATGTGGTTATTACGTTATAGAGAGTATGTAAAAATGACTATTTTAGCATAATGTAATGATAAAAGTATTCAATGCAGCATAAAAACACTAACTTTGACCTCTTATAGACTAGTTTTCAGAAAAAAATTGATTTTTGTCTGACTTAATCCATTTGCAATTTTTTCTTTTTAGTTTGAGGTTAGCCATATTGTAGTGTGGGTGGCAGGTTGTTGTGGTGTCGTATAGTGGTTAGCACTATCACCTCACAAGGGTTACAGGTTTGAACCCAGGGGCCAGATGGGACCCCTCTGTGTGGAGTTTGTGTGTTTTTCTGTGTATGCCTAGGTTTTCTCTGGCTGTTCTTCAGTTCATAGACATGCAGGTTAATTGATGGCACTAAATTGCAATTGTTTGTGAATGGCTGCCTATCTCTATCAGTATGTTTACATGATGTTAGCTGAATTACTGTGTTAGTGTGACTAAAACTGGACTTTTGAAATACATGTAAACATGTAATTCTGACTGAAATCAGACTAACTAAAGCATGGAGTCCATTTGAAATTCACAGCACTGAAAAAGTTTTCTATTTAATCACTGTTCCACATGCAACCGATTTGCTGCTTGCTAACTTTTTTGGTATGTGACCATATCATGAAGATTTTGTATTATGTTAAAAGTGAATCGAATCCCTTGAGTGTTCATATCTTTGCTTTAGTTGACAGTACAGTTAATATATCAGAATAAAATAACAGTTTTTACCTATCAGATGATGAAGGTGAAGATGGTGATACATGTGGGTACAATTCTGAAGTGTTGTCTTCACACAGTAATGGGTGTCTCTTATGACAGACTGTGCATTTCATGTCTTTGCCCCAAACTTCAGATTAGTTTATCACAATATGATCATATACCTCATTTTTCACTTTGATTCTACTTAAGCCACTTCTCAATTTTTTTTTAAAGAATTATAAGTTGCTTTAATGTGATGTTGTCTTTTTATTAATTTTACCTTTTCAATTTATGTTTTATTTATTTATTTATTTAAATCTATAGGTA
>NW_024665052.1:0-220 GCF_008729295.1 Plectropomus leopardus | reverse complement strand
AACCACCTAACCACTCAACCAATAAACAAATCAGCGATTGTACAATCGTAGATGATAGTAGGTTTTGACAGGATGTATTATAAAATGAATGAAGTTTTGATTTTTTGTTTGTTTTTACTTGAGTTAAAAATTGTCGATACGAGATTTGCCACAGTAAACTGTGAATTTCTGTGATGATTTGGGGTTGGGAGTTCATTGAGGACTTTGTTTTGAGGTGGTC
>NW_024665051.1:0-220 GCF_008729295.1 Plectropomus leopardus | reverse complement strand
TTTCACCCCAAGATTTTCAGTGATCCCATCTGGCCACCCCTAATAAAAAAATCTGGTGATGCTGCTGTTTACAGCATTACCCACCTTGTAGATCCAGGATTCAACTCATTCCTTTGTAAAAAAAAAAACAAAAAACAAACTTTGAGCAAATCAGCATAATCTTAGTCTGTTTTGTTGAATTTAAAGTAATGTCATGTACGGTACACCTATCACAAGAATA
>NW_024665050.1:0-565 GCF_008729295.1 Plectropomus leopardus | reverse complement strand
TGACTGATTTCAGAGTCCAGGCCGTGGCAGAGACTCTCCTGCATGAGCTGAGATCACTCAAGAAAATCTACGGCACTCTCTCTGATATGTATGAAAATCTGACCAAACAGGATCCAGCGAAAATCAACCAACTGCAGATCATCGGTGACTGTTTTACCGGAGCTTGTTAAACAGAAATGAACTTTTGGAAACTTTAGGATTTTGGAAAACAAAAAAAAAAACCCTTAAAAAAAATAACCAAAACAAAATGTAACAGAATGTTTTTTAAATCATGTAACCGAGTGTTTTTTAATCAAGTAATAAGTTTGTAACTTGATTTCCAGAGTTTGTGACTTTTTTTTTATTTTTAAAAAAAAAAAAAAAGTTTTTTAATCACGTAACCTAATGTTTTTTAAATCATGTAACCGGGTGTTTTTTAAATCATGTAACCGAATATTTTTTAAATCATGTAATCTGTTTGTCACTTCGTAGTGAGTAAAAATAAAATACATAAGTAACACGTGTCTGTTTTATGTCTTTTTTTTAAAGGTTTAAAAGTTAGCTCACACAGAGCATTAGAGCAGAT
>NW_024665049.1:0-212 GCF_008729295.1 Plectropomus leopardus | reverse complement strand
ATTTTTCTTTTTACCTGCCCTTTCTAGACCTTTGGTCATCCATGGCTTTCCTTTATGTTTATCTTTCACCCAGTACTCTCTCATGGGACAATGTTTATTATATAATTCTGAAAATGTGAACATAAATGCATCATAGGCCTGATTAGGATCCTCCATGTACACCCTGTCCCAACTACAATTGATAAGTTCCATCTTTACAGTAAAGCCTTCTT
>NW_024665048.1:0-357 GCF_008729295.1 Plectropomus leopardus | reverse complement strand
ATGATTATTGGTTATTGATAATTTATTATTGATTATTTGTTATTGATAATTTATTATTGATTATTTGTTATTGATCATTTATTATTGATTATTGGTTATTGATGGGTGATTATTGGTTATTGATTGATGATTTTTGGTCATGGATTTGTTTCTACAGCTGGTTAAAACTGTGGACCTGGACCCAAAACACAACTACATCTTTGGATTCCATCCACACGGTGAGACACACACCTGTCTGTCTGTCTCTACGCCTGTCTGTCTGTCTCTACGCCTGTCTGTCTGTCTCTACACCTGTCTGTCTGTCTGTCTCTACGCCTGTCTGTCTGTCTGTCTGTCTTTACACCTGTCTGTCTGTCT
>NW_024665047.1:0-212 GCF_008729295.1 Plectropomus leopardus | reverse complement strand
CAAACAACAGGTAAGTTTCGGTCGAATGAAAAAATATCTTGCGTCTGCTCGTCTCCAATCACTGACAGCTCTGCCTGCTGATCGCCAGTCAAAGCATCACTAATGAGAGCATCTGTAGAGTAACATTCTCCTCATCATCCTTTTCCTTGCTGCCTGTGTAACCCTCCTGTCTGCAGCCTGCATCGCTCACTCACTACATGTCTAATCAGCTG
>NW_024665046.1:0-218 GCF_008729295.1 Plectropomus leopardus | reverse complement strand
ATCTCTGTAATTTATAATGCTTTATTAGACCATCACAGCTCTTCATTAATCCCACTTAGGAACATATGGCAGAGGGATATGGGATGTGCTCTTGATGAAGATCAGTGGGATGCTATTTGCCAGAATGTTTTTTGTTATAAATTCAATAATAAAAATAAATAAATAAATTTGTTATAAATTCATGCACAGGATATACCTTACTCCACTCCGTTTATGTA
>NW_024665045.1:0-207 GCF_008729295.1 Plectropomus leopardus | reverse complement strand
AAAAAAGACAAAACAAGCCTGCAAAAATAACTGAACAAGTAAACTGACAGTGTAAATTTTATCACCACTTTGGGTAAATGAATGATCATTTTGCAAATAACAGTATTAATTTTACTTTGGCACCTTTTAATGACAAGAAAAAAAATCATGTGTGTATGGTAAGCATATTGTAAATAACAGTACTTTTATCAAGAAAAGAAAGTGGTA
>NW_024665044.1:0-464 GCF_008729295.1 Plectropomus leopardus | reverse complement strand
TCATCAGTCAAGCCTGAGCAGATTGTGACAATGACTGGGCTCTGATGAGAGGGAGGGGGATTACACATATCCAGCATGCAAGGCACATCCCCTCTGCTCCCTTATCCCCTCTTCCAAATGTGAACTCCTCCCTCTTACCCATCCTCCCTATTCTTTGTTCCTACAGTTGAGTATATCTGCGTGCAGTAAGAGGAGAGAAACAACACAATGAAAGGAAAACCTTTTTCATATTGAAAGCACGCAAACAATTATTTGTCATACTGTGCTACTGTGAAATAAAGGGCACTCCAGTTCAATGGAAAGTAAAGTGATGTTCCCTTTATTCACAGTAGCACAGTATGACAAATAATTGTTTGCGTGCTTTCAATATGAAAAAGGTTTTCCTTTCATTGTGTTGTTTCTCTCCTCTTACTGCACGCAGATATACTCAACTGTAGGAACAAAGAATAGGGAGGATGGGTAAG
>NW_024665043.1:0-237 GCF_008729295.1 Plectropomus leopardus | reverse complement strand
TGTAACACACTGGTAAGACACAGGTAACACTGGTAACGCACATGTAACGCACAGGTAACACACATGTAACACACGTAACACACAGGTAACACACATGTCACACACAGGTAACACACATGTCACACACATGTAACACACATAACACACAGGTAACACACATGTAACACACATGTCACACACAGGTAACACACATGTCACACACATGTAACACACATAACACACAGGTAACACACATGT
>NW_024665042.1:0-3360 GCF_008729295.1 Plectropomus leopardus | reverse complement strand
TATCCTACCTAACTACATAACATAGCATCCCGGAATGTCAAAAGCTGACGCAGAAGGATTCCTAGAGCGTAATATGTAGACTCAGAAGTCCACTGACAAAACAGCAACATGTGACGACTTTCGAAAACGTGTTGGCTTTTCACTTTACTAGCTCAGGAGGAGGTAATTGCAATAATTGCAGCGTTGACTCCTCTTGTCCACATGTTCATGTATCCTTGAGCAAAATGCTGGGTGCCTCATACCGTAGCTAAGTGTGTTTGTACGTGGATTGGTGAATGTACCCAGATTATAGTGACAGCATGACAGTAGATGCTTTTTATAAAGGTTATCTGTGGTAAATATGCAGACAGTTTTTATAATAATGATGATGTAATCATTGGTATTTTCAAAGCACTTTTCAAAGAGCAGGCTGTATAAGGCTCCACAAGTCAAAAGATTGGAAACCAACAATAATAAGCAAATGGAGAGTTGAAGGTAGTGAGACATTCAATGAACTAAAATAAAATAGGTAAAACACCGTTTTTAAAAAAAAAAAAAAAAATACATAATTTAGATAAAATAAAAAGAAATTAGAAAAAGAGATTTTAGATATGATACTATCTTTTTGTCTCACATATCTGTTTGGTTTGACACAATTGGTGTTTCAAGATCAAGGTAAAGTAGTCAGATATTTATCAGAAATGTTTTTGCAAGCTGAATCTCAAAGTCTGAGAGAACAAGTTTAGAAACCAAATCCCTACAGCCTATCTTATCAGTCAGTCTTTGTGCCAGTTGTCTGCAGAAGTTTATTTATAGAGAGGTTTTGGATGCTTTAGCATCAAAGTCCTTGTTCTGTTGGCACTGGCTTTACTTCCTCATTGTTTGGGGTCCAACAGACGTTACTTATGTATGACTTTTTTTTGGCATCACAGGAGCTCAATTTCAACACTGGCAAAAACAAAAATTAAGGACACTTAACTCATAGATACATTTAACAGAAAACTATGTCAAGACAATACATTAAATATATGAAAGACACTTTAACATGCACTTGATTTGGGATTAAGTTTCATGTTCAATTTTAGAAGTGGCTTGTGCATAAAAGAGTACTGCCATCTAACCCAGAGACTATGTCAAAATAATAGACATACCGTCACTGATTTGTTTGTGGACTCCTGTCTTGAGGCTCAAGTTAAGCATTTTTGCCCTTGCCATCTTAATATGTTTGGGCCAGAGTTGACCAAATTTAGATGACAGGGTGGAGCTTTGGAGGAGCGAGGGATGCATATGACTTTTATAATTGTTTTCCACTAAAGTTAGTCATTATATGCAGGTTTTTGGGGGTTTTTTAACATCAGAGAAGTGGCTAAATATAGGCTATGGATTCCTTACCCATTGCCACTAGACTAGAGTCATGTACACGGCTCTGCAGTAGACTAGTATGCATTTGTTTTTGGTTTTTTTACTGGTGTGTCGTGTGTCACGGATAAGCTGAAAAACAGATTGGTAAACAGTAGAAAGCAGCATGGAGGCCAGTGAAAATGTTTTTGTGGTTACTTCTTTTCAAATATACCTCTCACTTATTCAGTCTTTCAATCTTGGTGCAGACTTATTTCGAACAATGTTTGATAGTTGCCAGAGACCGATGATATTTTGTGATGGCACATGATCGCATCTTGCCAGTAAATGGGCTTAAATTAATGATTTAACCCGTGTTGTATTTTCATCAAAGCCGATTGTAGCTTTAGCCAATAAATAATTGTAATTACTGAAGAGTCATTTGATCTCAGTGTAAATGCCGATTATAACCTTTCCCATTAGGTAAAAAAGCCAAATATTAGCGAGTGGTTTTGTGATTGTGTGCAGTTGGGAAAGGGCTATAGACTGTGATAAAGCCTTGCAGACAGCCTGTCACTCAAAGCAACCACAGCCTTAATTATGCATGACTTTAAAACTGAACAAAATGTAAACAGGCTGTAAATTTAATTTTTTCTGCTGTAATGTTGGGCATTTGAACCATGGATGTATTAAGACACGTGGATTCAGCATTGGCTGCAAGGCCCTAATGATTCGAATAAAGGTGCTTAGTAGTGTGTAAAGCAAAAAATGGTCTTTTTCTGTGAAATGAAAGTACTCAGATCTCCTGTATTATGGAGCCCATAAAGAATGCACTCTAAAGACTTGCGGCAGCCGAGTGTGCTCAAGCGGCTAACCTAAAAAAAAGATAACTTTTGGTTTAGCACTCTGCTAACTTGAGTGGGGATAAAATTATTTAATCTTGCAGCTCTTCTAGACTTTTCCAGAATACCCAAATGTGATTGGACCAAAAGAATCAAATTTTGATATATACACAAGTCATTTTGCAGGAGTTTTGACGCAAAAAAAAATTTATCCACTGATTTACAGATGTTTATTTGACAATGTAAGTGTATGGGGGAAAAAGTCTTTCTGGGCTGTATGATGTAATTCCACTTTTGGTCACTACGTAAAACTGGCTTCAAAGCCTGGCACTGTTCCTGGGGGCTTGATTTTAACATGGGAGTCTGCGGAGATCTACTTGCTTTTGGCGTCAGCCTCAAGTGGCCATTCATGAACTGCCCTTTCAGCATTGGCTTTATTTTTCGACCTGGAGATTCCTGCTTGGTCTAACCATATAGAGATATGGCAACCTGAATATCCAATTTGATGGTAATAATTTAAATTCACTTTTCAAGACATGGTTGGGGTTGGGGTCAGAGGCAATGTTGTTGGTCAGCTTTATTTTAGGCTGACGCAAAGAATTAAAGGGTTGACCTATGATGCTTCTGCAGATTTCCATTTTGTGCAGCAGTTTTGACTTAAAGTGGTGGACAAACACTTGCATAATATAGTGTTACTGGAACACTCATAATCACAGAAGCAAAAGACAAAAGAAGAAATTGTCTTCTCGCCAAAGATCGTCAGGCGCCAAAGAGAATAAATTCTTTGTTTTGTCCTTTTGCTGAAAGATTCAATGTGGTCTTTCCTACAAAGCAGATGGTCCATCATTACACCCAAACATTTGTATGAAAATACCTGCCTGTTTTTTTTTACATTATGAATAACAATGGGAACTTTGTGATGGTCAGATGGTGAACCAGATACAATGTCTTCTGTTTTCTTTGTGTTTATCTCAAGAGAACTGTTATCACTTCACCGTTGTTTATGCCATATTGGAGCAACCCAGGGTGATAATGAGTCATTTTCTGTAGAAGGCATCCTCAGCTGAAAATCATGTTTATGATCAGTTCTCATAAAATTAGTTAAAGTCATAAAATATGAAGGAGGTTGATACAATTTTCGGAAAGTAAAAAAAAGAAATGACCTGAAGAAAGGTGCTTAAAAATAAAAAAAATCTGTAGA
>NW_024665041.1:0-317 GCF_008729295.1 Plectropomus leopardus | reverse complement strand
TGGGGATTTAAGATGCAAAATGTGATTTTTTTTCTATGTTTCTTTGGCCTGGTGGAGGACTCCTTCACTGTTAAATACGTATCAATTAAAGGTGCGAAAATAGACGCAGCAAATGGAAATATGACGTTTTTGTGAGCAGGTGACCAAAGAGAAGCTAACAGGGTTTCTACATTTTTTTACCAATAAATTTTCCTGACTTTTTTATGTATTTGAGGCAAATTTTTAAGAACATATACTCCCTGAAATGACCGACAATACTACTACTTATTGTTTTTTTTTACTACATAAAAGCTTTTTTAAATATATATTATTTAAAA
>NW_024665040.1:0-675 GCF_008729295.1 Plectropomus leopardus | reverse complement strand
AAACTGTGCCATTGAATGCCATCGTCATTCACTTTACATCACACTGATGTGTTCAAACCCAGGGCCCTTTCTAACACCCTCTGTGCATCCTCAGCAAGCATGTTGAGGAATGTTTTGAGAACTCTGTAGGTGAAGGTGAAAGAGAGGGCCATTGATGCTGGGATTCCAAGTATTGGAATGAATCTGGTTCCTTCCTCTGCTGCCAATAATGTAGCTGCACCTCCAACTTGAGCAAGCAGCCTCAGGACAAGCTCTGGTGTTATATCTACACCAGCCAGTGATGAAACGATAATGTCACGCAGATCATCCAGTGGCACATCTGCATAAAAAGCAAGTCTCCGCAGTGACGGGATATCAAGACCAAACCCGATTACCCATCTTGTAACAACATCAACCAACAGTCTTATGTCAACAACAGTAGAGAGCACAGGTACTGGTACAGCTGCTACAGCTGCACTAAGTGTTGCTAAGTATTTTATTTTGGAATGAAAAGCCTTTTTCTTCTTGTTGATGACCTCCAGGCTGATGTTGGGCATGGCCAGCAGCAGAGCATTTCTCTTGTGTGCAGGAAGTTCACTCTCAAAGGTGTTTAACAAGAGAGGGAAGTCATACAGGCGGAGGTCAACGCTGGACACCAGGAAGACTTGAGGAGAGACCACACCTTTCTTTTGAAGA
>NW_024665039.1:0-447 GCF_008729295.1 Plectropomus leopardus | reverse complement strand
ATATGTTCCATCAGATAGTTCACAGAAAAAGAAAAAAAACACATATTATAAATTCTGAGTTCAAAAAAGACCACATATCATACATACCTTTATCAAAACAAACTGTCTTTAACACACAAACTGTTTAATATTTCAGATGATTTAAAAATGTAAATATGTATTGCGGGATATGTCACAGAAACAAAAAATACAATCTAATTTGGACTTAAAGATCACATTAAATATGTATGTTTTGAGCAAGATCATTGATATAAAATCTGACAAAGACAAAAATAAGAAAAACACATATTATACTCATATAGATAAAAAAAAGAAAACTTACACCTACATGTTGACATTTAGATTGAATTTTTTTTAAATAAATTTAAAGTGTAAATGTTTTGCATTAGATCCTGTACAGACACAAGAGCAAAAAAGTTAGAAAAAAAACTGATAAAGATAGAGAAA
>NW_024665038.1:0-306 GCF_008729295.1 Plectropomus leopardus | reverse complement strand
TCTGAATAATAGAGTGCCTTGTGACTTTGGATAAGCATTTTGTAAATCATGATGAAGTGAAACATCATCCTGTGAAGCTGCTGCAGAGTCATTAATCTAATGATGAAATCTTTGCATGAGAGTCTAACTATAGTGATTATACTGTTTGTGGCATCATTTGTCATAATAAGTAATAAGATAATCATCATCATGATCCTCATATTTATGCTGCATGTAAAACAGACATAAGCCCATCAACAAACTTTGACAGATACATTTTTTTCTAGCCTGCACTGACCTCTAGTGGATGTTTTAAATAACACAAGT
>NW_024665037.1:0-254 GCF_008729295.1 Plectropomus leopardus | reverse complement strand
TATTATTACGTGGTTAAAGTGGGGAAACCTGAGCACCAGGAGAAAACTCCCAAAAAATTATTAAATAATTGCCAAACAGTTAGTCACAGAAATGTCAGAACATCCATGTGACTGATAATTTGGGGATAATCAGAATCAACTGTCCCACCGGAACAAACAGTAGCCTCCTCCCTCTCCACCTGACTGTTGCCGACACTCCTCTTTGAAGCCTTCCCCTCCTCTGCTTTCTCCTTAATTTCTTTCTCGCACATTTT
>NW_024665036.1:0-373 GCF_008729295.1 Plectropomus leopardus | reverse complement strand
ACATTGGTTGAGATAGCATTAAAAGTAGAATGTTTATCAAATTTCTGTTGCACAGTGCATTTAGTTTTTTTTTTTTTGCTAAAGCCCTAATTTGATTTAAGCACTTATTTAAGATGAATCATTTAATTTTAAAATTAATTTACACCCTAATCTCTGATATAGAAAAAGAATTTATATAAAACTCAAAAGATTAAGAATTAAAGACGACTGTAAGATATGGTCCGGGGTACATTTTTTTAAACAGATGAATATTGCATTTTATAATACTGCTATCCCTTTAATTCGTTTGACCAGTCTGAATGGTGATGAGAAAATCTAGCTCTATACAAGACGATTGTCCGCAGCACTTCTGAGGCCTGGCTCAGTTATTGCT
>NW_024665035.1:0-331 GCF_008729295.1 Plectropomus leopardus | reverse complement strand
GCCCAGAGTTGTGACATCATAAATTCACAGGACTCCTGATGGCTTATTTAGGGACACTGTTTTACTCTGTACTACTACTTTTTTGCATAGTAATACTTAATGTGTGTATTTCTCTGTGGATTGAGTGTTTTGATACTTGGACAGTATTTATACAGCACCTATACCTGTTATATATTAAATAAGACCAGGAAATCTGACTTTTTAGAAATTGGATCTTTACGTTATGGTTCAATCAACATGTACAGGGTTTCACAAAGGATTTGCAGATGTGTTTTCAATTCCCCTCCACAATCGAATTAATTACATTCGATAAAAAAAATCAAATAAAAAT
>NW_024665034.1:0-227 GCF_008729295.1 Plectropomus leopardus | reverse complement strand
GCAAGAGAGGCACAGAGACACAGACTCTGAGAGAGAGAGAGAGAGAGTATCTAACCCCATTACACATGACCACCTGTTGACACCGCACAGGAGGAGTTTGTGTGTGTATGTGTGTGTGTGTGTGTGTGTGTTTGCTGGCTGCACGCTGTTGATTTCTGAAGGAGATCCTCAGAGACAAAATAGGAGTGAGAGAGCACCATGAAGTGAACTAGAGAGAGAGAGAGAGA
>NW_024665033.1:0-328 GCF_008729295.1 Plectropomus leopardus | reverse complement strand
GCAAAGAAGAACTTTATTAATCTCGTAATGGTCGCTTTCGCTTGTAACGTGTCGCCATCCTCGGCTCTGATGAAACCATTGTTGAGACGTCTGAAGCATTTACAGTTAGACGGCGAATGTGGAACAGATTAACACTTCACACTGAATAACTCTGTGGGCTTTCTTATTGTCCGTCACCTCACACACACACACACACACACACAAACACACACTTTTCTCAGTGACAAGTGTTAGCATTTAATTTAACCACAATTGCACCAGTGACCTCCCACTGAGACCAGCTGATGACCCACGTAGCCAAAACCCCCCACTACTGCCTAGACACCAC
>NW_024665032.1:0-348 GCF_008729295.1 Plectropomus leopardus | reverse complement strand
AACATCTGATGTGTTTGCTGTGCGCCCTTAATACCCGTGCACAATGTGTCTAAACTGAAAGAACAAAAATGTAAATGTAGTTTGTGATTTTACAGATAAAGCAGGAAAAACAACATTTGCTAGAATGTATTAATGAATATAAATTTGGCCATAATAGTAATAATAATAAAATGAATCAAGTAGGATTTGTCAATAATAATATGACTAAAGTTGTTGTTTTTTGGTTAATTTTCAGAATCTAAAATAACATTTGACCTTGAAAGAAAAACGTATGTATTTGTTGTATGCCTTTAATACCCCTGCATAATATCTCTAAACTGAATAAAAACATTTTGTATAATACTATAT
>NW_024665031.1:0-1527 GCF_008729295.1 Plectropomus leopardus | reverse complement strand
CCATATATCCCCCAGTATTCTACTTTTAAACCAAGATATCAACCCTGATGTCACACTGAGTTATCCCAAAATTTAGCAGCACACAGCCCTTCACTGGAGAGCTGCAGTAATCTCTTAACCAGTGTGAAAAGAGAGATTGAGCCAATAATTTAAAGGAATGTTGCTCCACTATCTTGGGACTGTGTGACTGAGCTGCCAGCCTGGACTGAGGAGGTGTTGAGCTGAGCCAGACCAGTGGGAAGGAAAGGCCGGTCCATGCAGGAAACTGATAACAGCCTTAAACAGCACTCCAGTGGTGAAGTTCAACATGAACCAGACCTCAGCAGAGATTTGCTCAAACTTATTATCTTAACAAAAACAGCTACAATTTAAAGGTGCATTCACCTTTCAACCTGCTGAAAATGATATGGAAAAAAAGCATACAATAAATCTACCCGGAAATGTGTCATCAATTTTTAATCGTATTCGATGTGGTTACACTGGATTACCAACTGTCAGCGCGTGCAGCTATAGCAACCCCAATCTGTGCGTTTTTTATTTTATTTACACAAATCCCCGTCGGTGAGCTCATTCACAATAAAATGCAGAGAAACAAGATGATATCGATCGACTGTGGCTTCTCTCACCTCGCTACACTGCCGCTGTCCTTTGGCCCCGTCAATCAACCGGAGCGTGCAGAGGATGAGAGCGCAATTGGCGACGAACCAAGCCGAGGACCGCATCGTGGATCATCGAGGAGGAGAACAAAAAACAACGATCCTGGGTGGATGATTGTATTATAAACCTGAGCTGGATTAAAGCTGGAGTCGGACACAAATCGACACCTGCTTCTGTCGCCCCTAGTCGGCAGATCGCCACCCTCACTACCTGCGATTATCCTCAGACTGAGCGCTCCAGGGCTGCTTCATCACCGTCAAGCCGGGCAGAGCCAAAAGGGTACTTTAGGTTTAGTTTTTCAAAGTAAAACTCGTGACGCATGTATGAGCTAACAATTGGTCACAAACTTATTTTTTAATGCTTATTTTTTCCTAGTTGTTAAGACTGAATTTTGTTTTTATTTAACTGTATGCTCATTGCCTTCATTTTTCAAAGATTATTCATTGTGTAATTTTATTTTGAAGGCAAAATATAATACGTGTTCTATTTTTCTGGTTGTAACTGGTAACTTGACGCAGCTGTGTGTGCGTGCCTTCAATCACCGGCTCTGACGCTTCTGTGACGTCGTTCAGGAAAAAATAATATTTTTTTATCATGTAGCTGAGAAAGACGAGAACATTTTGTCGACTAACACAATTGTCATTATGGCCAAATGCTATATGCAAAATATACACTATACGCAAAAGTAAATTCATGAAAACACCACCCAACTTTAAAGCTCTCTACAATGAATTCTTGTCGTGCTGCAAATCCTTAAAATATATTGAATCTATATGTTCAAATGAACTGCTCAACTGTGTAGAAATTTGCATAATATATAATAACAGAGAGTAGAAAATAATGTGTTTACCTTTAAATGAAGCTATTAAC
>NW_024665030.1:0-466 GCF_008729295.1 Plectropomus leopardus | reverse complement strand
ACTCGTCTCTATAGTGCCATCTATGTGTAAAAAGGCCTAATAGCTCTGTCAGCACTGTTGCCATTGTAGAGCGCTGTTTATGGAGTTAGCACCATAAGCTAATAGCTGCGGGATCAGCCTCCATGTTGAGAACCATGTGCTAACAATAATGCCCCAACTCTGAATCATAAATATGCTCTGAATGTCACATACAGCTGCTTTAATGAGGATATCACCTCCGGATGTTAAGACATATAGTAATCCCTGCTTAAAATGATTTTTAAAAAAAAAAAAAAAAAAAAGAAGAAGAACTACATTTACATCCAACTGCATTTACTCTTTCTCTCTAATTGAATAAATATAGAATTTATGAGTATGCAAACAGTGTTCATTTCAACCGATTGTGTCCAGCTGTTAAGCATAATGAATGTCTTTCTGACAGG
This sequence comes from Plectropomus leopardus, assembly GCF_008729295.1. NCBI lineage: Eukaryota > Metazoa > Chordata > Actinopteri > Perciformes > Serranidae > Plectropomus > Plectropomus leopardus. Next base: position 44 of record NW_024665030.1, on the reverse strand, counting down.
GCAGAGCAAAAGAAAACTTTCCACATCTATTTCCAAACAGGTGT
>NW_024665029.1:0-327 GCF_008729295.1 Plectropomus leopardus | reverse complement strand
GGGGGAGAGGGGGGTTTGAAATAGATTAGAGTCCTCGAGGAAAACAACGTCTCTTTTAGCCTCCAGCACAATAACAAAACTGGGCTGTGAGCTGGAATGAAAAGGTTAGCTCAATGTTTATCGTTAATGATGGTGGGCTTCTGATGAGACCCAGCAGGGGTGATTAATTCATGCAATAAACAAGGCCGTCTAGGGTGAAGTAATTCCAAATCGCCAGATGAGTCATACAAAGCCGTTTTCCTTAATCATTTTAAGCAGGTGCCTGTGAGTGAAAACGGCCGATCCAAAATGGCCAGAAAACATCCCCCACAAGTGTCCTCAATCTTG
>NW_024665028.1:0-301 GCF_008729295.1 Plectropomus leopardus | reverse complement strand
CCATAGAGCGTAACTGTTCTGTTTGTTTGTTTGATTTGGTTTTTTTTATTTCAGGCTTCTAACCAAAAACCTATTGACTTTAAGACGAGGGGGATTGTGAATGCTAAAATGCTAAGTCATTTCTGGGTTTCAGGACTTATTCTTCCTTATGTGTAAAACTTACTCAGAAATGATCTGATATATGGTTTGAATTTTTCATTCAAACAAAGATACATGTAACTTGAAACTTGGCTTAAAAATTCAAGTAGAGTTTGTGAATCTAGTAGCGTCATCTGTTTATGGAAAAATGACTTTTTTAAGT
>NW_024665027.1:0-424 GCF_008729295.1 Plectropomus leopardus | reverse complement strand
CCTGCCGCCAAGCCCTCTGTGGAGGATCGTCCTGGGAGGACTCCTTGGCGGCAGGAGCGTCTGAGACTCTGGTGAGAGACACAAACACAATTCATTAGCAGAGATTGTTCAAAGAGATGAATCATTCTTTATTGTAAATACAACATGTTAGTAATGTCAACTTTTAGTCAACTAAATAGTCAACTGACACAAAAACAAGTCCAACAATGTCAGCAGCTGATTCAACAATTAAGTCATTTATTGAGCAAAAAATCTCTTTTGAATCATTGTAAACTATAAATGATTCATATCTTTAACCAGACCATTTAAATAATAAGATGTAGATATAACATTTATTTCATTTATAAAGTATAATGAAACACAGTTCATGCTATGAAATCTGAGCAAAATGGCTTGGTTTGTTTAAAAAAAAAACATTGGAAGA
>NW_024665026.1:0-288 GCF_008729295.1 Plectropomus leopardus | reverse complement strand
AATTCATAGTGAAAGAAAGAATGTGCCGTGTGGAAAAATCTGCCCCCATCATCATTTAATCATCATTTAATTAAACTGCACTTTAATGGTTACAGAGCAGGAGGTGTAATTAGTTTAACATGTTGAAAAAAAAAAAGTTTCACATAAAAAAAGCCTTTTTACTCGTTATCGCGAGAACGTATGAAGACTGAAAGAAATTACAATTTATCGCGAGGGTTCACTGTTCCTCCCTTAGTGATTCACGTAAAACCTACGTCAGCCTCCCTGCGTAGCTCCGTTGATGACGGG
>NW_024665025.1:0-316 GCF_008729295.1 Plectropomus leopardus | reverse complement strand
TTACGTCACTCCACTCCACTTTTCCACATTTTTCCCACGCTTTTATTTTGTTACGTCTGTGCATCATACTTTTATTTTGAAGGCCACTTTCTGTCGCTACCGGTATTGTGTGTGAAGCGGAGCGGCGAGGAGGAGCAGAGGAGGAGAGCGGAGAGAAGGAGCAGAGCGGGAGGAGGAGCAGAGAGGAGAGAAGGAGCAGAGCGGGAGGAGGAGCAGAGAGGAGAGAAGGAGCAGAGCGGGAGGAGGAGCAGAGGAGGAGAGCGGAGAGAAGGAGCAGAGAGGAGAGAAGGAGCAGAGCGGGAGGAGGAGCAGAGAG
>NW_024665024.1:0-332 GCF_008729295.1 Plectropomus leopardus | reverse complement strand
AGAAGATAATCAAGACTTATACAATGAGGACAGAGCGCCAATAGAGGAGTCATACAGGAGTGATAGGGGGTGGAGAGAGGGCTGAGATAGAGCTGATAGAGGGCTGATAGAGGGGTGATAGAGGGCTAATAGAGAGCTGATAGAGGGCTGATAGAGGGCTGATAGAGTGCTGACAGAGAGCTGATAGAGAGCTGATAGAGGGCTGATAGAGTGCTGACAGAGAGCTGATAGAGTGCTGATAGAGAGCTGATAGAGAGCTGATAGAGGGCTGATAGAGTGCTGACAGAGAGCTGATAGAGTGCTGATAGAGAGCTGATAGAGTGCTGATAGAG
>NW_024665023.1:0-588 GCF_008729295.1 Plectropomus leopardus | reverse complement strand
GTGAGATGTTAAAGCTACATCAGAGACCTTAAAGCTACTCTTGTGAGATGTTGAAGCTGCATCAGAGACCTTAAAGCTACTCCTATGAGGTATCAAAGTTACTTTTATGAGATGTTAAAGCTACATGAGAGACTTTATAACTACTCCTGTTAGATGTTAAAGCTACATCACAGACTTTAAAGCCACTCTTGTGAGATGTTAAAGCTACTTCTGCAAAATGTTAAAGCTACGTCAGAGACTTTAAAGTTGCTCCTGTGAGACGTTATAGCTTCTTTTGTGAGATGTTAAAGCTATGTCAGAGGCCTTAAAGCCACTCTTGTGAGGTGTTAAAGCTACTCCTGTCAGATGTTAAAGCTACGTCAAAGACTTTAAAGCTACTCCTGTGAGATGTTAAAACTACTCCCGTGAGATGTTGAAACTGAACTTTAATGCATTAACCTTACTGTAATCCTAGTTATTAGTAAGTCTATACAGCACTGTTGCACAAAGTTTCTTGCTAAATACAGCACTTTTTTGTATTTGTGTAAAACAGAGTTTTAGTGAAAGTTAGCTGCTCTCAAGCTGTTTGTGAAGAGCACTCTTAGATCC
>NW_024665022.1:0-234 GCF_008729295.1 Plectropomus leopardus | reverse complement strand
CAGCTTTCTCTATTTTTTCACCCTCAGTTTCTATTACTGGCATTTTGTAGATAAATGTTGTTTTACATGAAGCTCAGAATATCGTGGAGTCATCATAACTCAGATATTATCTGTTGGATACTATGTCTGTCCTAAAAACTAGCAACTTTCGTTTTTGAGTTGTAGTTTTTGTCTGTGCTCCAGCTTAGGTCATCCTTCCTTTATATTCCATTCATTTTCTTTATGACTGAAGGT
>NW_024665021.1:0-251 GCF_008729295.1 Plectropomus leopardus | reverse complement strand
GCAGAGCTTCCCAGCAAAGATTTCGACACGGAAAGGGACACAACCCACTGGACTCACCGCACAGCCTCTAAAATGTTGGACCATTGGATGCGCCGGGTAAACTAGAGGCCCCCGAGAGCCCGGTTTTCCAGGACGGGGTTAAGAATGTTTTGATCCTAGCAAAACATACTGAATTATCCACTCGTCAAATATCTCTACTCAACAGAGGTTTGAATTTCATTCCCACCAGGGGCAGTAATAAAAATATCAAA
>NW_024665020.1:0-1364 GCF_008729295.1 Plectropomus leopardus | reverse complement strand
TCTTTTTTAGCAGTTCTTTTCAGTCATTTCCTTTTTAAAAATTTTATTTCATTTTATTTTTTGAATTTCCAGGTAATTTTGTTGTATTTTTAATTAATTTCTTTCCAATATTTTGGGTGATTTGTTTTTTTTGGAAAGTTACTAATTTCCGTCTTCTTAGGTCCTTAAAAAAATCAGGACAATGTGCTCAGGTTTGGATGAGTTAATTTTAACTAATATATCAGGCCAATGTGTAGGTTTCGAAGGGTTAAAGAACAAAATTCATTTTTTTCTCCCCTCCCATTCCTTCATGCGTATGTCTGCCCCCTCTTCCCTTCCTTCCCTATTTTGTAGTAAGTAAATAAGATGCTTAGGGAAAATGTAGTACAGTCAAAGCATGTTTAGGAAATGTAGTTGAAATAAAAGTAAAAAGTAAAAGTTGACAGAAATGTAAAAACTCAAGTACAGTACAGATACTCCCCAAAATACTTAAGTACTGTAAAAAAGTAATGTTACTTCATTACATTACACTGTCACTAAGCGACACAGCAGCATCACAGCTGGTGGTGGCGGTAGGGGCTCGGCGGTGGCGTGGGAGTACAGGCACAGTGACCTTTCTGCATTCTTCCACACTGGGATGCATCAGACTTGATAAGTGGCTCAGAGAGGAGGGTACAGGAGCCCACGCTGCTGTTAGACGCAGCCTTTTTCCTCCCCATCATAACCTGCCGCCCACTCATCCTAACGCCTGTGCGATGAAGCCTCCTGCGTTCCTCATGTGGGATAATTTATTATCCACTCAGGCGTGTCTGAGAGGAGTGGCTGACCTTTTCATTTTCAACACTAATTCTACCTTTTGGGTGATTTTGAGAGCCAGAGTTGGTGCGTTGCACAAGACACATGCCTGCTGGATTAGCCTCCGACAAGCTGGGTGTTATAATAAAAGTGGTAATATTTTCACCTAATATTTAATGAGGTAAAGATATTGCTCTCAGGTGCCCCTGTGCTTTTATTATTTTCTGCTACGTAATTTACTTTTATTAAAAAATAAAGAAAAAAAAAGTCTTGAGGCAAATTTTGCTCGTTTTTTAATGTCACATATTTTTTTTCTTTCTCCTTTTAAATCAGGCTGAGGCTGAATTTATCCTCTGAGGAGATAATAGAGACCTTTTATTTGCCGTTTTTGACATTTTAAGAGAGGAAACGTTATATCACACACACACACACCTACAAATGTCAGTGATGACACATCTTGTCCAAGTCCTATTTAAATGGACTTAAAGAGAGTAAACATGTACTGCAGATGACTTGGCAACAAATGAACAAATTAAACAAAATGAAATTAATTTGAATTTCCTATTAATGAAATATATTAAAATCGAATA
>NW_024665019.1:0-286 GCF_008729295.1 Plectropomus leopardus | reverse complement strand
GGCAGGCAGTTCTTATCTGATTTAATATTCGCATTGAATTGTTCAATATAAACTTTTGCTTAGTTATCTTAACAATATGAGAAGAGCCAGAAAACAAAAGAGCAGGGAGAGAGAAGTTTTTGACAATTGAGGCTTATAAGTGCAGCCATAAAGGATTATCCACCGTTTCTGCCTGTTCACTGTTCCAGTAGACAAGAGCCCTGGAGTTAGCTGCCCAGTAATAGTGTTTCAAAATAGGTAGACCCAGACCTCCTTTCTTAAGTGATTTGCGTAGGTGAGCCTTGGC
>NW_024665018.1:0-435 GCF_008729295.1 Plectropomus leopardus | reverse complement strand
TTCTGTATCTTTGTAAATGAAAGTCCATCTGTTCCTGTCAACAGTTTTATGTTCTTACTCTGGGTCATCAGGACGGCGTCCATCTTTGAAGTCAATCAGACGAACCAGAGACCAATCACTCTTCATGGACACACAGCTGGGTACAGGAGACTTTTCTCTCTGCTGCTGAAAACTGACAGAAACAGTGAAGTTTACTGATCACAAAGTATTTCTACCTCTGGTTTCACTGATTTCATGTGAAAGTAAAACTTTTTATGTTTTATTGCCATTAAAGGACCCTGATGTCCTCTGAGGACAGGGACGCATTTTCATTTATTTCATGTCTTTGACCTGATGATCTTGTTCCAACACGCTAGGATACGTTGTTAGTCAAATAAGTCAGCGTTGACTTTAGGACACAAACAGCAGTCTCCTGGGTAAAAGTCCCGTGTTTGT
>NW_024665017.1:0-567 GCF_008729295.1 Plectropomus leopardus | reverse complement strand
TGATTTCATGTGAAAGTAAAAGTTGTTTTATTGCCGTTAAAGGACCCTGATGTCCCCTGTGGACAGGGATGTATTTTCATTTATTTCATGACTTTGACCTGATGATCTTGTTCCAACGCTCTCGTACCTAAATCCAGCAAAGATCGATTTCCACTTCAAAAACGCTGTATATGACCGACCCCAAAATGTTTACTATGCTAACAGTCGAGGTTTTAAACACGTCCTTGACGTCATGAAACAGTTTCACTCCAAAAGTACCGCTTTGGTTTGGGCAACAAAACTTCATGGTAAGGTTTAAAAGAAACATCATAGTTTGGCATTAAATAAGTACTTTTTCACTAATATATCGTGACACATGTCACATGACATACGTGACATGTGTCTCTAGCGTATCGTACTTCACATACTCACATGCTAGGATACGTTGTTAGTAAAATAAGTCAGCATTGACTTTAGGACACAAACAGCAGTCTCCTGGGTAAAAGTCCCGTGTTTGTATGAGCCGCCCACCACCCTTAATGTGTTTCTCTGATATTTGAACAACTTTACGTGTGCTTTGTCACGTGT
>NW_024665016.1:0-302 GCF_008729295.1 Plectropomus leopardus | reverse complement strand
GTCCCTGTCCTCAGAGGACATCAGGGTCCTTTAATGGCAATAAAACATAAAAAGTTTTACTTTCACATGAAATCAGTGAAACCAGAGGTAGAAATACTTTGTGATCAGTAAACTTCACTGTTTCTGTCAGTTTTCAGCAGCAGAGAGAAAAGTCTCCTGTACCCAGCTGTGTGTCCATGAAGAGTGATCGGTCTCTGGTTCGTCTGATTGACTTCAAAGATGGACGCCGTCCTGATGACCCAAAGTAAGAACTTCAAACTGTTGACAGGAACAGATGGACTTTCATTTACAAAGATACAGAA
>NW_024665015.1:0-238 GCF_008729295.1 Plectropomus leopardus | reverse complement strand
GCCTGCAGGAGAGAGAACACACAACAGAGAGAGAACACGTGCAAAAACACACTAAACCAAAACCAATGCAGATTGAAATATATCTAGAAATGGAAAATAAAATTAGTAAAATGAAAAAAAAAAACAATAACATTCTGCTATCAACTTTTCTCATTTCAGAATATTTTGGAGTCAATTAATTTTGCTCAAAAAAGCACTTAAAGCTCCTAATTTGCCTCCCAAGTTAACTCCTGGAGCT
>NW_024665014.1:0-215 GCF_008729295.1 Plectropomus leopardus | reverse complement strand
CCTCCAAAACAAAAAAACTCAAACAAAACTTTTTTTTTTAAAAAAAAATGGGAAAAAAACTCACAATTACAGAAAACTTGAAAAATAAAAACCCACTCCCAAAACAAAAAAAAATTTACTCAAATGTTTCGTGTTGCTGTTGTACTTGTTCACTGTTTTGTAATTGAGTTTGTGATACAACATCATATTTTATAAACTCCTATTGTGTTTTTTTC
>NW_024665013.1:0-318 GCF_008729295.1 Plectropomus leopardus | reverse complement strand
CGTGTATCATAGAAATTTTTCAATTCCCCACTCAAAATGACAACTTTGGAGGGATGTGTATGTGCTCGCAACTTGTAAATACTGTAAATACAATATTATGTATATTAATATATATGTTAGTGTCAATATTGTGATGTATACATTTTAAAGGTACAGTTTATAAGTGAAGTTTAGTTATGGCCTTGTGGGTCTTATTTTGAAAATGTTTTATATTCTTCTGAGTGATGGTTATTTGCAAAGTGTGCAAGTCCAGAATAACTGCAGATTAGATGTGTCTTTAGTACAGTGGAGTATTGCTGTAATTTGCATTATTTTATT
>NW_024665012.1:0-240 GCF_008729295.1 Plectropomus leopardus | reverse complement strand
AAAGAAGCAGGGATGGAAAAAGACTGGCTGCATCGCTGATGAAGTACTCAACAACTGGGCACCATCTGGATCGGAGGACACCATCATGGACAGTAAACAGATTCAGATGTTGGTGAAGACACAGAAGTGGAGAGGACTTCATAACAACCAATGTGAAGAGAAGGGCAGAGGGATCATCACGACCCGCAGATTTGAGGCTGGCGAGGTGCTCTGCGACTACCACGGAACGGTTGTCACACA
>NW_024665011.1:0-328 GCF_008729295.1 Plectropomus leopardus | reverse complement strand
CTTAAAAGCAAATGACATGCTGACTAATTGTCAAAATACAAGAAAAAGATTTAGATTAGATTTAGATCTTTATTTTGTACATGCCAAATCAAATTTTAAAAAGTAGAATAAGAAAAATAAAAACAAAACACCATAACTGGTTTGTGTCCTGGGAAAGGAGTAGGAGGAAATAAATACTAATAAAATTCTGCACCTTTTTTTCTTTTTTAATTATTTATTGAAAAAAACTTAACTTTAAACATGTATATTTCCAATATCTACCCCAAAATTCACCATACACATTTCGATCAAATCAAAGATATTCGATATAACCTGTTTGAAATCAAAG
>NW_024665010.1:0-394 GCF_008729295.1 Plectropomus leopardus | reverse complement strand
GAGGATATAGAGGAAATCTACAGGACCATTGAACCCCTCTACCAGCACCTGCACGCCTTTGTGCGTCGCCAGCTCTACAATCAGTATGGTCCCAAATACATCAACCTTAAAGGACCCATCCCTGCCCACCTGTTAGGTACAACTGAACATTTCTATGTTACTAACATATGCTTTTTGTTGAAAAGAGCTGTGAATACGTTCTCCATGACTAAAAGGGCTGTACGAAAACTATTAGGGGTTAGGTGAGGGCAGAAACAGAGGGGTTATGAGTTACTGTTTTGCAAAGACTTATTTTTTTAGGAAGGCAGGGGAGAGTCTTTCAGTTTTCCACGCCTCAGCAACTCCCATGTTCTGCAAGATAAATTACAGTTTTTGTCAAAGCAGTCTGGTGGTC
>NW_024665009.1:0-1828 GCF_008729295.1 Plectropomus leopardus | reverse complement strand
GATGATCATTCAAATTAGGTGGAGAAAAAAGTGGATGTATGGATATTGGTATCGGTTATCAGCCAAACAAGTTGATATACAGTATTTCGGCGAAAAATCACATATCGTGCATCCCTTAAAAAAAGAGATGTTTGAGATCATTTAGAAACACTGTTGCTGACAAATTTATTTTTACACCATCAAATGTCCAACTATATTTATATATCCATATACTGGTTACAATTATTATGACCAAATTTAAGGGATCAGAGTCACAAATAAGTGTTTATGTAAATAAAACATCAATCACTATGTTGATATTAGAATTTTCTAAGCTTTAAAATCCAGGATCTGTCATACTTACATTTAAAAATTGCCATTTCAAAGCCAATAAAATTCTTCAATTTATTAATCACTTATTGATTAAATTAAGTCTGTAGAGGGTTAAAAACTATCCAGTCACAAGAAAAAAATGTTGGCATTGTACATTTCTGCAAACTATGTTACATTTGCACAATATTAGGCAGAAAATAAGTCAAATATTTAAGTTCATCGACACGGTGGTTAAATTAAGTTAATGCACACGAAACACTTTAAGAAAAGATCATATTTGGGCTTAAAATACTCGGTTTTGGGGTCAGAACCCATCAGGAAGCACAGCGATGTCGCTGCAAAAAACCACCCACTTTTTCAGGCATTATCTCTGAAAAACAGGTAACAAAAAAAAACACCCACTCAGCTGAAAATGCAGCAAAAAGGTGTCACAGCCTCCAGCCACTGAATTTTAGCTCTTATACGTCGTCACTTTAGAAACGCTGATCTGAAACGTAGGAAAAGTACAAATGTAACACTTTCAGGGTTTGCAGGAACATAAAGTGACAACATTTTCTTTCTGGCGACTGATTCAAAGACAGTGAAATATGATAAAGTCGTGCTGCTGGTGTCTGTGAACCAGGAAATCACTGTTCTGTGCTCTGCAGTGCTGTATCTGGCGGCGGCGTGCAGCGGCGTCCAAATCAGTGACCTGCTCGACCGAGCCTCTCAGCGCTCTGACAAACTGCACGCGCTCAGCTCAACTCTCACCCACGACCTGGTCTGTACCGATTCCCCTGAGTCTGAACGTAGCCCGTTATACTTCAATATAAGTCCCGTTTTCTCACATCGTGGTAATAAAATGCAACATAAGTCGCATGATAATATAATAATCACCTTCTGTCCCGCTGCAGGACTTTCACTTCCCTCCTATAGGTCGGATGATCATGCCCCGCCCCTCGATGTGCCACACCTCCTCTCTGCAGACGCCCAATGACAAGGAGCAGGCTCTGCAAGTATCAGTGAGTCACCGCGGCGCTTACTTCTTATTACGGAAGTCCTGAAAGGACATCTTTCTCGGTTGTTTTTTTTAGATGATAACATATTTCCGTGCAGACTTTTGCAGTTTAATATGACTGCCTTCTCTCAACATTTAGATCCCTCATCTCCCCGGATACGCCTCAGCGTACGGTTTCATCTCATTATTCTCTGTCTGACTTCCTCTCCAGGAGTCCGACCTGTTGTCATTGGCTCGCTCTCTGCTGCAAGCCTGGGCCGACCCCCTGGTGGTCCTGTCCACCTCCGCTAACAGCCTGCCCCACCCGGCCCAAAGCACCATATCCAACAAGATCCAGGAGCTGCAGCAGCACTCCAAGAGCCTCGAAGACGGCCTGGATATCCTGTCCGGGAAGGTGCGCAAGTGTGTGGACAAATTATTTTATTTTATTTTATTTTATTTTATTTTATTTTATTTCATTATTATTATTTAAATTCATTTTTATTTTTTGTTTTGTTTTATTTTTTCACCATAATTATC
>NW_024665008.1:0-430 GCF_008729295.1 Plectropomus leopardus | reverse complement strand
ATCTTGGACAGGTGTCTTTTGAAGGCTGCTGTGTTAGCACAGAGCTAAAGGGAGTGTGGAAAACATGCTTAGTGTCTGGAGCTTTGGCTCAGTAGGTAGAATAAGTGGTTAGTATGCATGAGGTTGCTGGTTCAAGTCTTATCTGGGGCAGATGAATTATGACGGCTTGTCTCTTAGCGCAGAGTTAAAGGAAACGTCGAAAAGTCACACACTGTGCAGAGGTGTGGCTCAGTGGGGGGTGAGGCGCTTCGTATGTCTGAGGTTGCTGGTTCAAGTCTTATCTGAGATATGTGCCTTTTGAAGGCTGCTATCTTGGCACAGAGCTAAAGGGAACGTGGAAAACAAGCACTGTGTCTAGAGGTTTGGCATAGTGGGTAAAGCCAATGCTTAGCATACATGAGTTTGTTGGTTCAAGTCTTATCTTGGACAG
>NW_024665007.1:0-377 GCF_008729295.1 Plectropomus leopardus | reverse complement strand
GGCTGTCCAGGGAGCCCGTCATTCCTCCCATGCAATGGAAAAACCTTTGCTGGGTATCCTGCAGTATTCATCGCTGTCAGCTCAGCTGTGGTTTGGAGTGCAGCGCTGCAGGAAGGTGTGCGAGACCTCAACTGTCACTGTAAGTGTTGATTTTCTCTTAGGGCTTTTGGGGGGGGCTCAAGTCACTTCTGATCTGGTTTAAAAAGAAATGCAAAAATAAGCTCTCATTTGTTTTCTTGAGGTGATGGTGTAGTGTGAGACATGGTTCAGAATGGAAAATTATGGAATCTGATTTTCAGCTATTTAGTTATTTAGTATTTAAAAGATATTTGTATTTACAGAGTAGTGCCCCTGTTCTGTTTTCTAAAATATAAAAT
>NW_024665006.1:0-216 GCF_008729295.1 Plectropomus leopardus | reverse complement strand
AGCTATAGCCTACCTACACTTTTAATAACCATTGTTTTCCTTTTTTTTATAACTTATGAATGTCCTGTGTAGTAGCTGGTCCAAAACTAGATTTTGACCCAAAGGCTGTATTTATTACAGTTTCTGAACCAAACCCAGCCTCAAAAGTCCACATTACTCTACAGTGTACCTGGAGAACAAGCGTAGCAGGACAGGTGGGGAAAAAGCTACACCAAA
>NW_024665005.1:0-376 GCF_008729295.1 Plectropomus leopardus | reverse complement strand
ATTATTTGTGCTGTTTGAAATTCCACCAAATCTATAAATTTTAATAGCTTTGACTTAAAGAATGAGTTAGTGTGATCCAGATATCCAACATTGTGAATGATCTGTATTGTATTTTTTTTTTTGAAAATAGAGAGTTAATGTAATAAACTTTTGTAGTTATTGCCCCAAACCTCCGCATTATACCTCTGCATTATGAGTTGGTTTTTTTTTTGTTTGTTTTTTTTACTGAAAGGGAAAGTTCACTAAAAAATGAAAATCCAGTCATTATGTGCTCATTCCTCTACCACACACAGTAGTTTTAAATCTGACAAAGGGACTTGTTGCTTGCTGCCAACCCCAGAAGTCAGTGGAGTGCAAATACCGCGAGCTCTCGTTG
>NW_024665004.1:0-502 GCF_008729295.1 Plectropomus leopardus | reverse complement strand
CTTGCATTATTATAGATACCTTGATGACATTTGGGGTATTTGGACCTATTCTGAGGATGAATTTGCTGCTTTTTTGGACACCTTAAACAATCACAATCACTCTTTCAAATTAAAAGCCACAACACATCGTAATTCGGTTAATTTTTTGGACACAACCACATTTAAAGGCCCCAAATTTACATTACACAATCAATTGGATGTTGAAGTTCACTTTAAGGACACGGATACACATGCACTCTTACATAAAAGTAGTCATCATCCCAAACATACACTTGCAGGTATTATTAAGTCACAATTATTACGTTTTCACAGGATATGTACACAGAAAGAGGATTTTAAACAGGCCACCAAGGTGCTGTTCTCGGCTTTGTCCAGTAGAGGGGACTCTAGGACCTTTTTGAGAAGCAGCTTTAAAGCCTTCCTCCAGGCCAAACCCCTCCTGGTGTCCACTGCAGTCCCATTTGTCACCACCTACTCTCCATCTACAGTGAAGCTGGTCAGA
>NW_024665003.1:0-764 GCF_008729295.1 Plectropomus leopardus | reverse complement strand
GTAAATGAGCAGTTTAGGAGTTTCTCCGTCTCTCTGTTGGTACCAGTTTAAACATGGAGGTGAGCAGCCAGCCTGCTGACTGATCCTACATGAGATGGAGACGGAGCCTCCAACAGCAGATCTCACTGCTCCAGGCTGAGTCACTGTGACCTGACCTCTGGACTCTGAGGACACAGAGACAGAAACATAAAGCAGCGTCATGGTTTTGTCGGCTTCATTTCAGAGGGACGGATGTTCATAGAGGAGAGGAGTTTGATTCTCTGGACTTTACCTGTGAAGCAGCAGCAGAGGAGAGTCCAGATGAGGACGCAGGTCAAAGTCATGTTTTTGATGAGGACCATTTCTGTGTCTTCTGTTGTCATGAAGGACGGCTGACAGTCCTCCAGTGTCCAACTCTCAGGACTATAAACTCTCCCAGAGCACTGGAGCATGGAGCTGCTGATGCAAAGTGGCTCTGTATGGAAATGCTCTGACTGACCCAACAGGGACTTGGATTACTCTGATGATGCTGTTTATCAATGGATCAATCAATTTATCAGAGTGTAGATTAGAAAAAATCAATACTAGTTTCATAAAATGTTCGCATCTTTACAACTTTTGGCCGAACTGTTTGATTTAGGGTCCCTTTGTCGTACACATGTTGAACACAGAACGACCACATCAGGGAACACTTTTTTAAATTATGTGTTTTATAGGATTTGCTGTCTTATATTTTTGATAAAAACTTATTTGATGCGATCTGCCCATTTTCACCACTGTTTATT
>NW_024665002.1:0-200 GCF_008729295.1 Plectropomus leopardus | reverse complement strand
TGGTTCCTGTGCTCTCTGTGGTTCCTGAGCTCTCTGTGGTTCCTGTGGTTCCTGTGCTCTCTGTGGTCCCTGTTGTCCCTGTGCTCTCTGTGGTCCCTGTGGTCCCTGTGCTCTCTGTGGTTCCTGAGCTCTCTGTGGTTCCTGTGCTCTCTGTGGTTCCTGTGCTCTCTGTGGTCCCTGTGCTCTCTGTGGTTCCTGTG
>NW_024665001.1:0-378 GCF_008729295.1 Plectropomus leopardus | reverse complement strand
CGATCCTCCACAGAGGGCTTGGCGGCAGGAGCGTCTGAGACTCTGGTGGGAGACACAAACACAATTCATTAGCAGAGATTGTTCAAAGAGATGAATCATTCTTTATTGTAAATACAACATGTTAGCAATGTCAACTTTTAGTCAACTAAATAGTCAACTGACACAAAAACAAGTCCAACAATGTCAGCAGCTGATTCAACAATTAAGTCATTTATTGAGCAAAAAATCTCTTTTGAATCATTGTAAACTATAAATGATTCATATCTTTAACCAGACCATTTAAATAATAAGATGTAGATATAACATTTATTTCATTTATAAAGTATAATGAAACACAATTCATGCTATGAAATCTGAGCAAAATGGCTTGGTTTGTTT
>NW_024665000.1:0-204 GCF_008729295.1 Plectropomus leopardus | reverse complement strand
CGGTCTCACCCTTTATATTAAAACCACAGGGAACTCTTATGTATGGAGGCCCTAACAGGTAAACACCTCGGACACTTATCTGTATTCTGTTTAGGGCGACTTATAAGATAAGTGGATGGGGCTGGCTGTTAAGAGCCAACTTTACTGATGCCGTTTGGCGTCATACATGTTCACTGTTAAGATTAAGTTCATTCAGGAGTTGTT
>NW_024664999.1:0-305 GCF_008729295.1 Plectropomus leopardus | reverse complement strand
CATGACAAAAACCTGGCATTTAAAGTGTTAAAAGTCTGAAAATTAATGAATATTTGATATTTATGATTAGGAGTGATGTTGGTTAAAATGTATCTATGAAAGAAAAAAATAATAGCAATATATAATGTTTTTTTAAAGCTTGATTTTGAAAAGTGCATTTTGCGTGCAGAGTGATACGAGTGGGTGTAATATTAAAGCAGGTCCTAAGGGTTAAAACACAGGGCTGCTTCACATGTTAATTATTGACACCACACTTAAACTTGTAGCAGCAGCATAAAGTTGGGAGGATTATTATTGGCTCACTT
>NW_024664998.1:0-2175 GCF_008729295.1 Plectropomus leopardus | reverse complement strand
ATATGTATATATATATATATATGTGTGTGTGTATATATGTATGTATATATGTATGTATGTATGTATGTATACATATGTGTATAATATTTTATCATCCAGAGTCCACAGACACTAACTCAAACCCACAGAAACAGCCTCGGTTCATCTCTCTGCTGCTCCAACAACTCTGAGCTGGTTCAAATTAACCCTTAATTCACCGTTCAGATGTGAAAACATGCTGCCTCTAGAGTTTGGTGATTTCGGGGATGTGTCTGGTTCAACAAAGATCGTAGTTTACTTCATCAATTTTACTAATTGTTGTCAGATATTTTACTAATTATTTTTCTACATTTTTATATACATTTTCCTATATTTTCATGTTTTACTAGTTTTGTTTTTTTTCTAAACTGTTGTTTGTATATCTTTCCTCTAGATTTTTTTTGTATTTCTTAAGCGTGTATATTTCACTTTCCTTTAATATTTAACAAAGTTATATATGTGTGTGTGTAAATATGTTTATATATATATATATTATACAACAGTTAATCAGTGCACATGTTCAGTGTTTTTTACTATTCTACTTTTAAATGTCAATTTTTTAATTAATTAATTTTTTAATAATTTTTTTCACTTCACCTCCCTTTTTTAAAATTTGTCTTAAATGAGAAATAATCAGAGTGACTGAGGAGGCGTCCACGTTCATTAAAGGTTTAACATGAACCAGCTGTTCACTATGAATTGTGGGTAATGTAGTATGACAGAGAAACCACAACACAACCAAATAAAGTGACAAAAACTGTTTTATTCAAACGTTGGATCTTTTGGTTTTTTTGATCCATAAATTCTTATTTAATGTAAATAAACAGAAACAAGTGACCAACGAGTCACTGTGATCGTGAACCAGCCAATAACACGCCAGCGTTTAGTGACATCACGTCACCGCTTTTCATCTGAAACTGAAAAAATGAAAATAAATATCTGCTCTGACATTAAATTACGATCCGGACTTTACCGTGAAGTAAAACTAACTTCCTGTTTGATGACTTTTCAGTGAAATTTGAGCTGCGAGCTGAAAAACGTTTTCTGTTCCAGATTCTCTGAACGCTCACACGATATTTTACACGTTTCTTCATGTCGAAACATTTGTGACGGAGCCGTAAAATAGAAAGATAATTACTGCAGTTTGTTCTCTGATACAGAAAAAAAGGGTCCAAAACAAAACATAAATAGTCAATAAATAACTAAACAGGAAGTCATTCTGCTGCCGAACCCGCTGTCTTCAACAGATAAATGAAAATAAACAAAAATAAATACTTTTGTCTGTCCGAGGACCACAGCAGCTTTTTTCAGGTTTTAACCCCAAAGAAACGTCATTAAAGGGTTAAAACATTCAGCTGCTCCTTTAAAGTCCAGTGTTTGACCCTGTTGTCCTGCTGGCTGAGAGACAGACCGTCTCACATCATCCACTGTCCCCTCAGAGGGACGTCCACACACCACAGAAGAAGAGCTCAACATTCAGTTTTTATGCTTATTCGCCCACAGGCCCGAGGACGCCGCGCGTCCGTCCCTGTGGACTCGGGGTGGTGTGTTACAGGGACTGACTGGGCAGAGAGCTGCTGTCCTCCTGCAGGTCTCCCCCCTCGTCCTCCCCCTCTGCCCTGTCCATCCAAGAGTGAGACAGGATGTCCTCCAAAGTGGGACGCTCCTCTGGACGGTAGGACAAGCACCAGCGAATCAGAGACTGGCATTCTGGTGTAGACACAGCAAGGTTGTGGTTAGATGTGAGAGGACAGGGTGAGGACAACAGGGAACAGGGGGACAGGGTAGTGGGCGGAGCCTCTGCTCACCTTTAGAGACCCGTCTGGTGAAAACGGGCGTGGCCCCAACAATCTCGTGGTCACGCTCGAACGGGATGTCCCCGCAGACCATGTCGAAGAGCAGGACGCCCAGAGACCAGACAGTGAGGGGGACGGCCTCGTAGGACTGAGACAGGATCCACTCAGGAGGACTGTAGACCCGAGTCCCTGAGGACAGCAGGAGGAGGATACCAGGATTGATTATTACAGTTTGAGGAGCAGCAAAATATGATTTTTATTATGAATGAATCTGCCTTTTTCTATTTTTTTTAAAGAAAACATTTTTAAATAAATTTTAAAGTGAAAAAAAGGGAGAATCAATGACATAAAAAATCATATT
>NW_024664997.1:0-201 GCF_008729295.1 Plectropomus leopardus | reverse complement strand
GAACTGTTTATGTAATGTAATAATCTTTACAAGTAAAACATGTTTTGGAACTCATATCTTAATCTTTACAGGAAGCTCAGGTACAGCTGCCAATGCAGTGGGAAACTGTTGAAGCCAATAATAGTCCCAGTAACCCAAGTCTTATAGGAAACTAAATATCTAATGATGAAATTTAATCACTACTAAAATTGAATTACCACT
>NW_024664996.1:0-378 GCF_008729295.1 Plectropomus leopardus | reverse complement strand
AAAGAAGAAAATAGTCTTTTAAATTATTTTATACACATGAATCTCCATCTGAGTTTAATATTAACCCTTTGAAAATTGGATCGACATCAGTTTTCGTGTTCTGAGTTCTGACGCCTTTCACAAGCTATTTAACCCTTTGAAACCTGAGAAAATTGGTTAGAATTCTTAAAAAAAAATAAAAATCATGGGCAAAAAAGGCAATGACCAACATGGCAAAAAATGTCACAAAAAATTCAGGAAATTAATAAATGTGACACAAGAATAAAGTTAGTTACTTAACTTAGTTAAAACAAAAATAGAGGGTGGTTAGAAAAGTATCAACAAAAGAAATTAAGAAAAATGTCCAGAAAACTGTAATTATTATTTATAATTACTATA
>NW_024664995.1:0-257 GCF_008729295.1 Plectropomus leopardus | reverse complement strand
TTCCTCTACCTTATTCTTGTATTTCAGCTTGGCAGTTTTAATGGCACACTTGACTTCCCTGTCGACTTCTTTCTTTTCAGCCTCTGAGCCAGTAAAGAAAACTCTTTTTTTCTTGTTGAGGATTTCCTTCAGTTCTTTGGTGATCCAAGGTTTATTGTTAGGGAATATAGTGACTGTCTTGGAGGGGATATTGTCCACACAGAAATTGACATAGGATGTGACAGTGTCCACTTGCTCATCTATGTCCCTGGAGGGGG
>NW_024664994.1:0-260 GCF_008729295.1 Plectropomus leopardus | reverse complement strand
GTATAAGAGTTTAGAACATTATGATGGAAGTATATGATGGACATTTCCATGCTCATTATGTTGCATAAGAAGTTGTTAACATTTGCCATTTAGAAATTTCTGTAAGAAATGCATCTTTTGGTGACTGGCTGAAGAACACTTCTGTTCTAAAAACAGCCTTAGAATCTCCCGCTGTTTTCAAAATACTCATGAAATACATGCATTCTCTGAATTCTCAAAGTCTTTAGCTTGTGGCTGTTAAGTTTCATGAATCTGTGATA
>NW_024664993.1:0-276 GCF_008729295.1 Plectropomus leopardus | reverse complement strand
TGAAGGAGGGAGAGGTGAAGGAGGTGAAGGAGGTGGAGGAGGTCTTATGGGGACGTAGCTGGCGTTGATGTAGTCAGAACAGGGGTGATGGAGGAGGTGATGGAGGAGGTGAAGGAGGGAGAGGTGGAGGAGGTGGAGGAGGTGGAGGAGGTCTTACGGGGACGTAGCTGGCGTTGATGTAGTCAGAACAGGGGTGATGGAGGAGGTGATGGAGGAGGTGATGGAGGGAGAGGTGGAGGAGGTGGAGGAGGTCTTACGGGGACGTAGCTGGCGTTG
>NW_024664992.1:0-318 GCF_008729295.1 Plectropomus leopardus | reverse complement strand
CATCTCTAAATAGGTACTTTTCTTTCTGGTGCTTGTATAGCAACAGCAGTTTAACCCTTTGAAACCTGGATTGACATCTGTTTTCTTTTACCATGTTCAGATGCCTTTCACAAGAATTAAAATTTTTGAAGCTCGAAAAAAAACTAGAAAATATGGAAAAAAGGTAATAAGCAACTTGCAAAGAAATGTCCTGCAAATTTTAAGAAATGTGTTGATTTGGAAAAAAAAAGTCCAGGAAACTATAATTATTTGTAATCATTAAAATAATAAATTTGAAATTATGATTCTGGTAGCACTTTTTCAGGTTATTTTCTTTTT
>NW_024664991.1:0-753 GCF_008729295.1 Plectropomus leopardus | reverse complement strand
CGGACAGCTTTTACCCTGGATTCATCCAGCTCTAAAAACTCACCAGCTGCAGAGACTCGGAGACAAAGACTCAGAGTCAGGACATGGTTCTGTAGTGGTTTTGATTGGAACATGTTTGAGAACCACAGAGTCCTGCAGGTAGACAGTAGGCGTCAGAAACAAGATCACAAACAATAACGTGGTGATATGGTTCTCTTTATCTAGTTCTTGAAAGACTCTTGTTCGCTGCAGAACCATTACAACAACATGTATCAGTTTCAGGTCACTCGGATCGACTGCGGCGGTACTTGGGTGCACTTTTGACCTGCCCTTTTAGAGTGCTTTCACACTTTGAGTCACATTCACACGGTCACACGCTGGTGTCCGGGGCTGCGTACAGGGCTCCAGCTGTTGCTCGTTTTTTTTCCTCTCACTGAGGACAGCAGGAGCAGTCCGGGGGTTGGTATGTTGGGTCGGTGCCGTCCTTCAGGGCGAACACGGTGGCTTTTCACTGAAAGTGAATATTTATCTCACAGAGCCGTCCGATCCTTTTTTCTGTTGGCGTTCACACGGATGTTTTTACTTTAACACAGAGCGCAGGCTGCAGCTCCTCTGCTGAACTGAAGAGCAGCGCTGAGCAATGAGAGAGATTTCTTTTAAAAATGGGAAAAAAGGACAATGTTCAAAAGTAATGTTCCACAAACTGCAAGAAATTATGTCAGAAACGGGTAGGAAAAAAACCTACATTATAATCATATAATTATATACATACAT
>NW_024664990.1:0-417 GCF_008729295.1 Plectropomus leopardus | reverse complement strand
ACCTTCATACGGCAGAACCAGGACATCCTCCGAGACCGCATCAACGATGAGCTGTCCATCGAGAAGGTGTTTGACGTGAGTGCTGTCCCCTGTTTTAAAAGTTTATCAGCTTCTTTTTGGAGTCCACTTCTAGCAGGGCATCATAGTAATAAAGTCAATAACAGATCTGTGAGTCAATAACAGATCTGTGAGTACAATAACAGATCTGTGAGTACAATAACAGATCTGTGAGTACAATAACGACGTTAGAAACAAACCAGTTTAACCAGCTAATCTAAACCCTTGATTTGGAGGTAAAACCTAAAATGTTGTTAATATTCCCTCATTGCTCAGGAAACTATCGGATGTGCACATAAGTAAAATAAATAAAGTATATATATATATATAGCATATATAATCTTATCAAAGAAATACATA
>NW_024664989.1:0-245 GCF_008729295.1 Plectropomus leopardus | reverse complement strand
TTCATGCAAAAAACTACAGTGGTCAACAAAAAAAAAAAAAAAAAGAAATTGAAAATTGCAAAAGGTGTGGGCGAAAAATAACAGAAAAAAACACAACAACTTATAACTTTGTTCGACATTTGAAATTGCACAAAAGAAAAAAAAAACGGAAGTTCAGGCAAATATTAACATAGTTAGTGAGCTAATGCTTGGCTAATTTTAGCGCAACAGTACCAAACATTAGCTCAAGTAACTTTTAAACAAGC
>NW_024664988.1:0-284 GCF_008729295.1 Plectropomus leopardus | reverse complement strand
TTAATGTCTTAACACTGTCCACAGATTAGAGGTCCAGAAAACCTCATCACAACATTTGTAATATTAACAAAAGTAAAACAAATAACTGAAAAAGCTTTCAATCATCAAATGATGTCCATCTAATAAGATTCATGAATATGGTCTCAAACACAGGAGGCCTCAATAAATGTCAATGATTACAAATACTTTGCTTAAATGTGCACAAAAGTTGGGAAAAATGTAATGATGGTTCTTCTCCAAATGTTCCTTTTCTTCATTATCATCATGAAGAATTTTCATGCCGA
>NW_024664987.1:0-2632 GCF_008729295.1 Plectropomus leopardus | reverse complement strand
ATATATATATGCATGTAACATGCAGCAAAGGGCCAAAATCATTAGATTTACATGGGACACAATCGCCAATCTGTTTGGGGAAAGTCTTGTGTTTGTTTGACCCATCCATCAGCCTAACTTTTCAGTTCTTATACCACTTCTTTACTCCTGTCAGTAAACTGACCACATAATTGTAGCCTTCACGATTGTGTGCAATGAAAAATCTGACAAGTTGATCTTACCTAAATTAATCTTCGAAAACCAATTACCTGAAAAAATGAAAGTAAATACAACTACAAGTCTTTATGTCTACTTCATCTGTAATTGTTTACTTGAAATTGAGCTGTATTTACTTAATTTTGTGAAGTTGCTGCAACTATGACAAGTGAAATTACCTGTGTCAGCAACTTCAATAAATCAAGTTAATCTGACTTAACTTGATCGAGATGAAGAGGGTTTTGATGAAGATAGGAGATCAGCGAGTTTTCTTAACATGTTTAAGAAGATACAAATATGACTGACTAGTATGTAACCAGCAGAATGATGACTATGAAGACTGATTTAATTAAACTTGTATTTTTTAAGTTGCAACAACTTCCTAAAAGTGAGTAGATATGACTACATTTTAAGTAACTTTAACAATTACATATAAAGTGAAGATAAATTAAGATTAACAGTTATAATTACTTACATTTTTCAAGGCAATTTCCTAGATTTAAAGTAAATTAACTTGTCAAACTGTCAAATTACAGTGTGGTTTATGTACAAATGTGGTGCGTTGCATATGTGCACTAACAGTGCTTGACAAAAACCTGCATATTTACTGTAAAAGGAAGATATACAGTTATGTATTAAATTAACATGCATTTATGCAAACACATGCACATACAAAAAAGATGCAAGTTATAGTGCAGAGACTTAACACCAAAATACTTCAGCATCCTTCAAGCTAACACACAAACACTAACAGCTTGAAGAGTGTGTGCTTGTGCTTACCTGGACACAGTGTGTTGCAGGTGCTCTTCTGTACTGACATGCCCTCACAGAAGGCTCCCCCATTGAGAGGAGCTGGATTTGTGCAAGTGCGAGAACGTTTCTGCACACCACGACCACAGCGCACATTACAGGGAGACCAGTCTGTCCACGATGACCAGCCTCCGTTCACTGCATGAGCCATAGCATGAAAATAAAAGGGATGAACAGACACCACACGAATGAAAGCTGGCCTACATTCTGTCGCTGACGGTATATTCTCTGTTGTAAATAAAAACAAAAACAGGGGTTCACTCAAAAGTGACAAAGGAACAGAGGTGTCTTTATAAAGAGGATCAATGGTGTCTTCCCTCTCTACTTCCTCCTGTGATTTGTTGCCTAAAATAATGCTGCATGATTGACTAATCAGCTCATTTGCTGTCATAGGATGGGAAGAAAAACTAGTATTCAACCATTGTACATCTGTCAGAGGCTATTGGGAGTAGTTAGCCTGTCTAGACTTCATTAGCATTAAGAAAGTTAATGATTGATGGGCCTCAACAATGAGCTGTCAGAAAGAATTAGACGAAAATCTGCAGTGGCTAAGCGTCCTCCACTAAAAACATAAAAATAACAGGAGAAAAGGTCAGTAAAATGAGCTCCGAAACATTCCAATTAACAAGGTATTCCTCTGGTGTGAAAAAAAGGTGGTGTGAGTTTGACATTATAATTTCACTTTTTCTCCTTTGTCTCTGCAGAGCTCTCTACAGGACTGTAAAATGCTGAAAACAGTGTCTGTTGGCCTGCAGGTATACAAAGCGTTTGGCTGCAAGGTGTTCAGCAGTGTCAGATTAAAGCCGGGGAGTTGTGACAGCCCACGTCATTGCCTCTCCATCATTAATAATTGAGTTCTTGTAAATATTGTGCTTGTGTCTCCTTGTTTTTACACATGAGGGATCACTTGCCCATTACCTGCTCAATAGACTCTTGTGTGGAGAAAAAAAACCGACCACACGCTGCGGTTGAGCGGTGCTTTTTATATTAATGACTTTGGGGAATCTGCTTGAGGTGCCAATTTGACAGCCTGCTTCTGTAGTGGAAATTGATATTTTGATGCAGACTGGAAAGCTGTTTGACATTGTTTTGATCATCTGTACTGCAAACCTAAAGAATTATACTGTCACATCTTTTTAGCTGAGATCTAACCTCATACAAATAAGAAAAGTTTAATATTTTACCATAGACTATGACGGTGGCTGTGGCACTGCGTCTCTTGGCCACAATGTTGTTGGCAACGCAGGTGTAGTTTCCGGAATCAGAGAGGCGGGCTTCGGAGATGATCAGATTATGGTCGCCTCTTGTATCAACGGCGCCATCAGAGTTGAGAGGTTCTTCATTTTTTAGCCATTCCACCTGAAAACAGCAGAGTACATGCACGAGTGACTAAAAGGCTTTCACGTAGACAACTTCCAATACTTTGATGCTTCATTTTTAATTTTATAATTTTTGCTGTGTTCATGCATATGGCATATATTTTGGCAAGATAGTGTATTTTTGTTTAATCTTGGAATTTACAGCTCAGTCTAAAATATACTGTGTAAACAAAGTTGTTCCATTTATAGTGTTAAGTGCAAAAAATGTGCCAGCTGAAACTCATTTAAACTGCAATTTTTGATCCCAC
>NW_024664986.1:0-328 GCF_008729295.1 Plectropomus leopardus | reverse complement strand
ACTAAAAAGTCAGTTTAAAAAATATTAGGCCTGAAGTTATTTCTCTTATGCTTGAATTAGAGTGTTAATTGTTAAAACATTGGATCTAAATATGTTTATTTTATTTTTTTGTTTTTAGTTTATGTGACTCGAGCTCTGTGTGTCAAGGTTCAAATTTCTGAGGTTAAAAAAAAAACAAAACTTTTTTTTTTTAACTTCATCCTTACAATTACCTGTTGGCAAAATGTAGATTAACCTAACTCACTCTAAACCTGCCTCTGCATGGGGCCGCATATATACTACTATTAATGTTTTACTGCTCTGCTTGAATAAGAAAAATAGGGTTTGT
>NW_024664985.1:0-374 GCF_008729295.1 Plectropomus leopardus | reverse complement strand
GCAAGAGAGGCACAGAGACACAGACTCTGAGAGAGAGAGAGAGAGAGAGTATCTAACCCCATTACACATGACCACCTGTTGACACCGCACAGGAGGAGTTTGCGTGTGTATGTGTGTGTGTGTGTGTTTGCTGGCTGCATGCTGTTGATTTCTGAAGGAGATCCTCAGAGACAAAATAGGAGTGAGAGAGCACCATGAAGTGAACTAGAGAGAGAGAGAGAGAAGTATAAGTGAGTGAATTCATCCCCTCCGGAGATATTGTGGGTTTGACAGAGCCAGCGCAAATCTGCATTACATGTGCAACCTCCACGTCAACACATGACCTCTAAACACTCAGAGAGAGTGAAAAACATGTAGAGGACGATTCCATGGAA
>NW_024664984.1:0-245 GCF_008729295.1 Plectropomus leopardus | reverse complement strand
ATAAAAAATACATAAAATCAATCCAGATGGAGGAAAAGTAAGACCACGTAAGTTAAAAAAAGAAAGAAACACAGAGTTGCACAGAGATAATGAGAGATGAGGAAGAAAGAAGATGAATCAAATTCGGCTCGAAATCACAGTTTTGTAAGTTCAAAGTTGGCTCTGTACCCACAGAGCCAGCTAGTATATTTCTGATGCCTCTCTGTTGGAGGCTCCTCTAATGCCTTGGGAGTTTAAATAAAGCC
>NW_024664983.1:0-270 GCF_008729295.1 Plectropomus leopardus | reverse complement strand
CAAAAAGTTCTCAAAGGAAAAAAAGCCAAAATGTTTTTGTTTTTTTTAAGAAAACTTCCTTTTAGTTTCCGTGTTTGTTTGTTTAGGGTTTTTTTTAATGGTCGGCAAAAACTTTTTGAGGAAAACAAAAGCTGTTCATGAAAAATTGCCAAAATTGAAAAAAAAAAAAAGGCAAAAGTTTGACGGGAACATGCGTGTGTTTTGTTGTTGCAGGCGACACGGCGTTCGTCGTGCTGAGGAAGCAGAAGCTGCTCTTCCTGCACTGGTACC
>NW_024664982.1:0-283 GCF_008729295.1 Plectropomus leopardus | reverse complement strand
ACAAAGAAGAACCCA
Source organism: Plectropomus leopardus (assembly GCF_008729295.1). Classification (NCBI taxonomy): domain Eukaryota; kingdom Metazoa; phylum Chordata; class Actinopteri; order Perciformes; family Serranidae; genus Plectropomus; species Plectropomus leopardus. Next base: position 268 of record NW_024664982.1, on the reverse strand, counting down.
GCCCCAGCAGGAGATGAGGACGGCCGGATAAGGCCACTGGCCAGGGAGTCTCTGATGTATGTGTCCATGGCCTCCCTCTCTGGTGCGGAGAGGGAGTAGAGTCGACCCTTGGGAGGGGCCGCTCCAGGAAGAAGGTCAATGGCACAGTCGAAGGAGCGGTGAGGCAGAAGGGAGGTGGCCCTGGCCTTGTTGAACACCTCCCCGTAGTCGCGGTACTCAGCGGGAACCCCTGAGAGGTCTGAAGTGATGCATGAGCGGGTGACCCCCT
>NW_024664981.1:0-331 GCF_008729295.1 Plectropomus leopardus | reverse complement strand
TGAGCACAATATTTAAGTCATATTTGGCAAATATTGTTAAGAAATGGTTCTTAAAATTATGAAATATCATAAAAATTACAATTTACTTGAGTGATCTTCTCTTTTGTTTTAGATCATGCGAGAAATACAAGAGCACAAAATCAAAATCTACGAGTTCCCTGAGACGGACGATGAAGAGGAGAACAGGCTGGTGAACATAAATGCATTCGTTTACACTCTTGCATTAATAATGCCATTTATTCTTCCCATCCCAGGACAAACTGCCGCTGGCTGTCATCGGCAGCAACATCGTCATCGAGGTGAACGGCAAGAGGGTCAGAGGGAGACAATA
>NW_024664980.1:0-325 GCF_008729295.1 Plectropomus leopardus | reverse complement strand
AACAAGAATTCCTACAATTATCTTCTAGTGTTTGGCCTTTTATTGTTAATAAGATAAGTCGATCAAAAGGAAATTTACATCACCATTTTGATAATTTATTAATCGCTTTCATTTTTCAAGCAAACGTGATAAACATTTCCAGCTTCTTACATGTGAGAATTTGCTAGTTTTCTTTGTCGCATGATTAAGAAACTTAAGATTTTGGACTGTTGGACAGACAAGAGAGATTTGAAGATGTCACCTTTTTCCCATGCTATAGACTAATTAGCCATAAGATATTCAGCACATTAAATGGTTATGAAAATAATTTTTAGCCGTAACCCTT
>NW_024664979.1:0-374 GCF_008729295.1 Plectropomus leopardus | reverse complement strand
ATTGGTTTACTTTACTTACTTTATTTATGCAGCAAAAGCCCTTGGTTGGGTTTACCAAAAATGTCATGGTTTGGATTAATAAACTATTTTTGTGACAAGGGGATCATGACATTAGAAACACTACTATGTAATACTATGTAAGTTACATAAAATAACTCAACGTTAAGTTTTGGGTTCAATGAGACACAAACGGTGGTCTCCTGGATGAAAGTCCTGTGTTTTACCCCATCCGTCCACCATGACCAGCTCCGTTCGCAGACTTCCTCAAACTCTGGTGCATCTCAGACAGATGCTAAAGGGTACCTCAAAGCATCTGTTTCAGATACCAAGGTATTTTTTAATCACATCTGAGCAATAAGTTCATTGCATATTAT
>NW_024664978.1:0-305 GCF_008729295.1 Plectropomus leopardus | reverse complement strand
GAAAATATATATCTAAATGGGACATGGCGCTAAAGACATAGCAGAGCGAAAAAAAAAAATTAAATCAGCTGTTTGCCTTCAGAATCTGGTAGTGAATAACTGAATAAGTTACAGGAGGACCTGAAATTGTCCGAACAGATAACTACAGGGGAATTCAAGTGAGTTTTAAACGATGAAGAAAATAGCTCTCTTGGTCAATGAGATTGCTACTCAAATTGTAAAGGAGAACGTTCTAGAAAAGTGTACATTTATATGTATTTAACAGTTTTTTTTGGTGTTGCACTTAAACTGGAAGTTGTGCTTGC
>NW_024664977.1:0-250 GCF_008729295.1 Plectropomus leopardus | reverse complement strand
GAAACATTCACTCAGATTTTTATAGCATTGATGTATTTTTTTTTTTTTAAAGAAGAAGGAAAATCCAGATTGATAATTGTTATTATCAGTGTCATCAGAGGTTTTTGTCAATGTCAGGGTCACCACAGATATTCTTTACATGAGCTGCAGGATGGATTAGTGGCGAGAGCTATTTGTCGTAAAAAATTGCAGCGGGATAATGCAAGTCATTAAAATTTGACAATAAAACTTGTGATCCTGCTAGGTACTA
>NW_024664976.1:0-3437 GCF_008729295.1 Plectropomus leopardus | reverse complement strand
TGCGCATAAAAAATATAATATAAAGATATATAATATAAAGACCATGACATTCATTTTTGAGAGAACATTAATCAGGCTTTGGATACACACACAGTAGCCTGCTCGCTGGTAGATACATTCAGTGTTGGTTTTGGTCTTTTCATAATGACAATTATAGAATATCATCAGCCTTATTTATTAAAGGAGGACATTCAAAACATTCATCCTCAAACAGCTGTAAGCTGTGTAAAGATATGGAAGCGTAAGAGCGTCCTGAGCAGTGTGTGTGTGTTGCAGTCTCAGCTTCTGTGTTCATTGTTGTGGAAGGTGGTCCGGCTGCATGTGAGTGCCTGTATGTTTATCCCACTGGCCAGAAAATCGCCATCCCTCTGCACTTCACAAAGGTGGTAACCGCTGACAACACTGTCCTGTTTCATGGTGTTTGTCAGAGAGGGGTAGCACCAACCCGTTCTCATTCCGAATTCATCAAATAGCACCGCTCTGTTAGTGCTTTCAGCATACAAGCATGATGCCAAAAACCACCTTCTGCATCCAACCTGAATGCGGCAAGACAGCATCAGATTAGAACACGGTCGGGTAGATTCATTGGTGTTGTTATTGTATGCTGGCAGATGGCCAGAAGGTCTACATGCAAAGCACACAGGCAGCGTTACGTGAGAATGCGACCAGACAGAACCAGCCATGTGCGCATGAAACGCTTAAACAGCATCAGGTGATAATGCTGCGGGTAACCATGTAATATAAGGACTGCGAGTGCACTAATAGACTATGCTACTATGCTACTTTCTGTATGCTGTGGCATCAGGGTAATACGCTGCGTCATCCCACCACGTGCATTTGTTGACATCACTGTAACAAAATCCATGAATGTGAACAGCTAATGCAGAATGGTACCGAAAATGTCATAGGTAGATACAGAAGGTCACTGAGACAGAGCGGCACCATGTGATGAGTTTGGAGTGAGCCTGTCCTTCAGTTCTTCCCCTATGCTAACAATAACCAATTTTTTCACAGAGATAGAACTATTGAGCCACCATGAAGTCCCTTTTATATGCCTCCTTTGCATTTTTAAGCATCAAACAAAAGATCCGCACACTGCACTTAAAACTCCTAATTTTATTCTTCAACGCTTCGATCAGAGATCTTATTCCTTATATGCAGGAAACAGCGAAGGGGTGTAAAATAAGATTGCTGCCTTGAACAGGCAGTGAGTTGTATGTTATCTAATAACTCTTTGCATCTGTACCATGTGGCCGAGGGGGCGTCTACACCAAGAAGAAGGGCAATCCAACCTAATGAGTGGAAGTGGTGGTAGTGTGAGCAGCTGAGGCTTTGTGTTTTTCTATCTGCAGAGCTCTGATTGCAACTATCTAGTCACATTTTGTGACCACGGAGCAGCAGTGAAACTTGGAAATCTTTGCAATCTCTGAACTGGATCACTTTTAATTTTTAGTTTCCAGCTCGCAGTGGATGAATCCTCTTATCACATGTACACTTTATCTTTCTACTAATATGGTCATCCCGACTCTTGACCGGAAGCTTCATGACCACAGCAAAAACATCGACACTTCCTACCCGACATGAGCCGGGTCCTTCCAAATAAAAGCACCATGGGCGCCACTTTGATATATTCATTTATAACAATACTTTATTTAACTCTTCTATAACAGTAATTTAATTTACTAATTATTTTCTTATTTAACATAACATCAGTGTTAAACAATAGTTTTATGTAACTTTATTCTATGGCAGTAGCTGCTTAATTTGTAACTGTAGTTCATTTAATAATTTTGTATTTTTGTAGTTTACAGTAGTTTAGAGGAGATTTCAAAATATCCAGATATATATTGTGTATCGCGATGTAGCCTAAAAATATTGTGATATCATTTTAAAGCAATTTCGGCCAGCCATAAGTGCTGTCATTCAAAATATGAAGAAATTACATAAAAATGAAATTGTAAGTGATATTCAAAAGATATCTGTCTGACTTGCATGCTATCAAAAGATGTGCTTCATGCTGTGTTCTTGATGTTCACATATTTCGTACTTTTCATTTTTACAGTTTAAAGCCATACGTCCATGTGTTGTAATTTCATGTTTAATATTTCTCAACCGATTGCTTTAACTTCCCCACAGGAATGAACAAAAGTGATTCTGATCTTCTGTTATCTTCATCTTTATCTTTAACATTATGTGAATGAAAGCTACACATATATAAACATGTTTATGGCCCACTTTTATTTCAAACAAATCTTTCAAACATATTCTAAAATATGCATAAAATGTATTTTTAACGGTGCGGGAAGAAAAGAGGCAAGAGGGGAAACCAGCAAGAACAGAGTGAGTTCTACATAAATTTGGCTCGGTGAGAGGCTGGGCTCCGGCTGGGGGTGAGTGATGTGTGGAGTTCTACTCAACCAGGGAGCAGACCTGGGCAGAACTGTAACTGAATACATTTCCAGCACCAAAATCACAAGCGACGCGTCTGCTTTTGAAGCTTTTCAAGCATCACAGACGGTAAATCAGGCACACATCAAGAAGTTCTCGGTGAAGAGTGACAGAGTGTGCAAAATGTTTTGTGTGGCTCTGACTGCCATTGATAGACAGTGAGCAAAAAGGAGAATCAAAGATGGTTCACCAAACACAGCAGTGAAGCTCTGCTCGTGTCACATTAATTTCCCCAGGTCTTTCTCTTTCCTCACAGAGCTCCGTGATTAAAATGAAGACTGTGGAAGATAAATCTATAAATAAGTTGAGCACACGTGTACCATCTTGTCCTCTAACTTTCAACGCTCCGTTCTGTGCTTCTCCTCCTGCCATGCTCCTTCACTTCCATTCTCTGTACTGTAATTTATCTCTCTCTGTCACACACATGCGCTGACCTCTAACCCGAGTCTTACATCAGTGCGCTGAATAATAGGTCCCAACGAGGGTTGTCTACTCCTTCAGGTAGAATCATTTCTTGCATTACCTTTCTTCATGGGGATTTAATTCAAATCATTTTGGCAATGAACTTTTACATAGACAGCTTTGCATTTGGACAGTGCTTGCATGATGAGCATGAGATGAGTCTCTTGTTTTGTACTGAGCTGTTCTGTAAAGCAGACTGAACTTCAGTGCTAAAATCATATATCTGCTGCTGACATAAAATCCTGCAGTTGGTTCGTTTTCTTTCACACCACAAACAAACTGCACCTTTCCTTCAACGCTGACGTGAAAGAAAGAAATAACTAATATTGAATTAACCCTTTGGAACCTGGATCGACATCAGTCTTCTAGAGCTGCATTCAGACGGCTTTCACAAGCTGTTTGAGCCATTTAAACCTGAGAAAATTGGCTTTAAAGCATCGGTTAAAGAGGAAATGACCAACTTGGCAAGCAATGTTCCACAAGTTACTAGAAATTAGTAAAAGATGACAATATTATTACCAAAAAAT
>NW_024664975.1:0-221 GCF_008729295.1 Plectropomus leopardus | reverse complement strand
ATAGACCTCTGTCTCTACTCCTGCACCAGATAACATAATTTAAAATAAAGTCATATTTGTCTTCTCAAGGGTATCAAGGGTCTTCAGGACTCTTGGAGCTTATGGTTTGTGGAAGCATGATGGTAATCCCTTAAATTACATTAATTTGTTGCTTTACATTTTGTTTAGAAAAGTCACGTCTCCACTTATTTGTAAACATGATTGTCCTCTGCAGCAGGACC
>NW_024664974.1:0-318 GCF_008729295.1 Plectropomus leopardus | reverse complement strand
GGAGCTGCTGATGCAAAGTGGCTCTGTATGGAAATGCTCTGACTGACCCAACAGGGACTTGGATTACTCTGATGATGCTGTTTATCAATGGATCAATCAATTTATCAGAGTGTAGATTAGAAAAAATCAATACTAGTTTCATAAAATGTTCGCATCTTTACAACTTTTGGCCGAACTGTTTGATTTAGGGTCCCTTTGTCGTACACACGTTGAACACAGAACGACCACATCAGGGAACACTTTTTTAAATTATTTGTTTTATAGGATTTGCTGTCTTATATTTTTGATAAAAACTTATTTGATGCGACCTGCCCATTT
>NW_024664973.1:0-211 GCF_008729295.1 Plectropomus leopardus | reverse complement strand
AATGCACAAACACTATTAGGCACATGTAATATGTAATATAGAAGATACACAAAAAGCCTCTTGGTGGAAGTCAGCCATTTTGAATATACTGTGAAATATCTGTGCATTTGTAGCCATTTACAAGGGTTACACTTTAAGGATTTCCCCCCTTAGATTTGACCCAAAACCAAAAATTAAAACATTCTAAAAAATGTTAAAAAGCGTCCAAAAG
>NW_024664972.1:0-320 GCF_008729295.1 Plectropomus leopardus | reverse complement strand
GTGACAAAACTTTCAGTAGAATTAGACAGATATATCTGCCGATATGTGCACATGTTGGCCAATAAGTAAGACAAACCAAACTAGGTTGAAAAATGATGTCTCTGTTAGAGAGTTTGTCCACCAAAGAGCACTGCAAGTAGATTTTCACACAGTAATACGTCCCCCTCAATAACTATTATATCTTGGTTCCAGTTAAAATTTCCATTGCCCAATATATAATCATCAGATTTTTTCATATCCATAAATATCAAGTATCATTTTGTTCGGGTTATACCTTTCAGCAGTTATCCCTGTGCTTAAGTAACATTTGATTAGAGAAT
>NW_024664971.1:0-356 GCF_008729295.1 Plectropomus leopardus | reverse complement strand
CTCTGAATGTATTTCTCAGTTTCTACCTTTTAATTTTTAATTCAATGATTTTCTAGCAACTAACTTTAAGTAAACAGAAGACATCAGATTTTATTTGGGTAGACTTGAGTTACTTTATTGTTCGTCTCAGTGGAAATTTTGTGTTTGGCTTCTCCCAAAGTACAGCAAAGGTACATCCAACGCACATAACACAGCACAGAAATAAAAACACAAAGAATATAAAGAATGTAATAAACAGTGGTGAAAATGGGCAGATCGCATCAAATAAGTTTTTATCAAAAATATAAGACAGCAAATCCTATAAAACACATAATTTAAAAAAAAGTTCCCTGATGTGGTCGTTCTGTGTTCAACGT
>NW_024664970.1:0-218 GCF_008729295.1 Plectropomus leopardus | reverse complement strand
TTATTTACTGACATTTTGCTATTTGCACCATTGTTTTTGCGTATTCTGTCCTTTTAAATGGTGAGATGTGTTATGTGCATTACATGAACGTTTATCACCCTGCATCTGCAACACTCTGTCTCCTTTTTCCTTTCTCTCTGTCCCTCCTTCACTCCCTCTCATATTATATGTTTCATTGATAATGTTTTATTCCTATTTTTTTTTCAGTGTTTATTATT
>NW_024664969.1:0-446 GCF_008729295.1 Plectropomus leopardus | reverse complement strand
ACAGAAAAGCAATTCATATCTAACTATAAAAGAAGAACTTTCTGTCTTTCTGTCTGTCTGTCTGTCTGTCTGTCTGTCCTTTAAATTTCTCAGGTATGGTCTGTCTGACTTCCCCAGAGGTGCATTTATTATTGTGGACCCAAGAATAAGTTGTGCTGATTTTGGTGCAATTTGGACACATGATATGTTAAATCAATTGTTGATCACCACATCCACCACTGTTGATTTGAAATTTTTGGGGCGTGTTCAAAAATAACAAACACATATAATCATATAGTAAAATGTAAGTAAACAATAAAACAGCACTCTGTGCAGCAATGTGGGTGGTGATGCAGGGTTTTGCAAAATGAGTTGAGAGTTGAGTCTTCACTCACATATGCAACGTGTGTCTGTATGTCCTTCGCATATGTCATATCTTAGGCCCACAGTCCACCTATCTTGCATGT
>NW_024664968.1:0-562 GCF_008729295.1 Plectropomus leopardus | reverse complement strand
AACCAACAACAGATGTCACACAGTGTTTGTGACAGGAGGAGAGCAGCAAACCACAGCCCAGGTTCACACATTTCACCTCCAGCTCAGCCAGAGTCACAAGCACACTCAACTAAGGAATTTATTTTCTTTACTGGAATCAGGATTTATTTAGCATTATATTTATATATATATATATCTTTTTTAACACATTTTCCAGCAGGATTAAAGCAACACAGAAGAACAATGATGTAATAATTTCAAAAGATAGCAAAAATATCATTTTAATTAAACAGATAACACAAATAAATGGGATTTTAAAAAAACCCCAAAAAAGGTCATTTTTGAAAAGCAATGTCGATTTGAAAATATTCATTAAAAAAGTTCAAATGATAAATACAAAACCAAGCATCAGCATTTTGTTGAAAATGAATTTCCTCTGCGTCGACCTGCTGCAGTTATTAGGTCAACTCCTCACAATACTAATCTGATCTTGATGCGTAAACTGTGTTTCCTACAAATCCATCCATCACATCTTTGAACAGATTTTAGCAGATAAATTCACTCTAATAAATCAACCAACTGA
>NW_024664967.1:0-405 GCF_008729295.1 Plectropomus leopardus | reverse complement strand
ACATTTTCAAGATTTTACTCATCACATTTGGCCAAAACAAAGTGAAAATGAAGCTGAGGTTTTTGTCCCCGTCCTGTCCATGGATTCAGATGAAACTCTGGCGATACAGAACGGAGATGCTGCTCTCTAGTGGTCTCTCAGTATTATAGATCACAGGCATCAGTGCGGTACCACCAACACTCCTCCTAACAACGGGACTTTTTACAACTTAAGTTAGGAGGTGATATGAGGAAACAGAGAGAAACTGCAGAAAAATATTACATTTTTATACTTTAAAAAAAATCAACATTATATAATTACCCGATAGGGACAAAATAGGGGGGCTTCGGCAGGTGAAGCACAAAGCACAAAGAAGGTGCTCTTTGGTTATAAAATGTGAAAATAGTTGAAAAAAGGGGCTAAACC
>NW_024664966.1:0-375 GCF_008729295.1 Plectropomus leopardus | reverse complement strand
GTGGATATATGGCATCATAAAGGAATCCAACACTTGGAGGACTGCTTTGACAAAGGACTTTTCATGTCATTTGAACACCTGAAGAGGAAATATAACTTGTCCAATCAGACCTTTTTCTGTTATCTCCAGATAAGATACTTTTTGAGAGCTAATCTTGGTCCCGAAATGACTCTGCCTGTCATGAATGATATTGAGAGATTTCTTTATGAGGGGAACACATATAAATTAATTTCTAAAATGTATCGCCTGTTGATGAATGAATGGCCAAAGCCAGGTTTGCATAAGTCTAGAATGAAATGGGAGTCGGATCTTAATGTCACAATTGATAAACAATTTTGGGCAGATTTATGTCAGAAAAGCTTGTCAACTACTATC
>NW_024664965.1:0-3188 GCF_008729295.1 Plectropomus leopardus | reverse complement strand
ATAATTATACAAATAGTTTTCTGAACATTTTAAGCCTATAATCTTACAACGTTTCTCTTTTTTAAACTAATTTTCACATATACCAATTTTTAGCAATATCCCAAATACTCTTCTTTAAGTCCCTGTCCACAAGTTTTGGGGTATTTTTTAAAATTGATATTTTCCCCGCCGTCTAAGAAAATAAATAAATTCTGTCCACATGACATTCATTTCACTGCGTGAAACACTTGCCAGGCCGCGAGGCGGGAATAAAGGCTACATCAGCGATCCAGAAAAGAGTCTGAGCGCGTGCAGTGAGGTTTTTTTCCTTTGGCGGCATGAACAAATCAAACAATAGCAGCTAATTATTTCTTTATTTATACACATTTAATAACATCTTCTGGTACACATCCCAAAGGTGCTGTGAAACCGAAATGTGACTCGCGTGAGCGGGAGACAATCCAAGCGAACCGTTGGTCCGCTGATGTTTCTGGTACATGCTCATTACACAAAGCAACGATGGGCTGGTGGGAATTTAGGAGATGATGTCATCGTTTCCCAAAATGCTCTGTTTTACACAAAGTAGCCACAGTTTGTAAAAATCTGCACCTCAGGGAGCATTTTCAAAAATTTGAGTTGTAGTGACGCTAAAACTCAGTTTGTGTGGACGAGAGGCCAAAATATTAGGGGAAATACCTGTTTTCAAAAAGATCTGTAAACATGTAAAGTGGGTCTAAAACTCTTAATTAAAGTTTCCAATTCAAGACGAAATATTCCAACACTGTAGAGCTGCAACAATTAGTTGATTAATCAACTGGCAGCCTTTTTTTAAAAAATCAAATAAATGTTAAATAAAGCATAAATTTAAAAAAAAAAAAAAAAAAGAAAAGAAAATTGAAGTAAATAAAAATAAATATGAAGTCAAACACTTGCTGCTTTCTTGCTTCTTAAATGTGAAATTAATTATTTTCTTTGTCATACATGATCATGAACTGAAAGCTTGTGTTTGTTTTTGACCGCTCCGGCCCTCCAGGTTTTTTGCAGGCTGTTTTCTGTCATTGTTGCAGCCTGAAACGTCTGATTTCACTGCAGCTTTTCTACATAATTGTGATGCAAGTTTCGATATTTAAATGTTGGAAAAAAAAAACATTTTAAGACGTCACCTTGAGCTCCGGGAAACTACACAGCAGGTCATGTGAACGGTTAATTGAGAAAATAATGGGAAGATTGATTGATAATGGAAATAATCGTTCTTAGTTGTTTTAAGATTAAGAATGTTCCAAATATTTCATGTTTTTTTTTCCCAAACACGGATGCTTCAGCCCTTTTTGTCCTGTGAGAGGAGTCCCAGGTTTGTCCTCGGGGCCTTAAGTCCTCGTGTCCTGCTGAAGGAGTTTGACCCTGAAATGGGACACTGGTTCATTTTAACTTCACAGAAACAGGATTTCTGGGTAATGAAGTCCATCTTCAAACTTTAAGAAGTTAAATCTCTCGCTGCCACTCGCGGCTGTCAGAGTGCAAAACGTCCCAGACGAGTCCCGTCTGCGTCACCGAGGGAGTCGCGCTCCATCCGGTCAGCCGAAGGCGTTTCCGTTGCGGGCGGCCTGAGCGCTGATCCGGTTCCTGCTGCGGACGGGTCGGTCCCGGCTAAAAATGGTGTCCTGGTCGCTGTCCAGCTCCGACTCTGACATCATCAGGCTGGAGTTGTGCTCCGTGCTGCGGTGTTTGATACCTGCAGAGAGGTAAGGTGCTTTATTCAGATTTATTTATGTATTTTTTATTTGTGCTGCTTTTATTTCATGCACTCATTTAGATTTTTGAGTTTGGTCATTTTATTCTGGGAGTTTGTTCTGTGGTCCTGCCTCCACTTCTGGAGCAAAACTCCTGTTTCACTGCATAGTTTGTTTTTCATGAATCTTTCTTGATGCTTGTGGGTGTGAAATAGGGATAAACCAACCATCTATTAATCCGTCATTTAAAATTTAGTATATGTATAAGTATATGTAATATATTGCTATGTTTGACTGTGGAAAAAACACATTTGGTATTCTCTGAAAAAAGCAAAATAACATTAACATACATTTTTGTGCCTTTTTTTAAGATGTCGATTAATTGTTAATTTTACCAATAATCAACTAAGCTAAGTGCTTTCAATTTGTGACAAAGGCGTTTACATTTCTCATTTATTGCATCAACTCTTTTTCACCAAAGGAAAAAAAAACACCCTGAGTGGAAAGACTTTATTGCACAGCTGAAAGTTAAGTTTTTCTAACACGATACTTGAAAATGTTCACGAGGTACATTTCTGGAAACACGGCGCCTGACGCTCTAACTGACGTGACTCACTGAATTTGGGTCTGAGCTCCACCCTCTCCTGCTCGTCCATGTTGTCCAGGATGGTGTATTTGGTTTTCTTCCTCACTTTGGTTTGTCTCCTCCTGGACACAGTCGACACAGACAGGCTGCTCAGATTCAGGTTCAGTCACCAGGACACAAAGTCCGAGCTTAAAAACATCTGGAAACATCAGAGTGTCGTCTGCAAACATTTGTTTACCTCTTGCAGCAGCAGATGAAGGTCCAGCTGACAGACAGGATGAAGACCATGAGCATGAAGCTGGTCAGGATGACGTACAGCACCCTCCACTCTGACAGGGAGGACAGGAGGAGCCCAAAATCACATCAGCTGTGCTACATTAAACCTGCTGCCTCTACAGAACTAATGCAACATGTGAGAAGAGCAAATATGAGCTCGTATGAAGACAAGAAGTTTCCTTATTTCAGGTAAAACAAGAAAAACAGTCTGTTTACTACTGTTCTTTAGGTACAAGTTTGAGGTACTCGTACTTTGGTTTTTTCTTTCCATGCTGATGTAAAGGTCCAGTCTGTAAGATTTAGTAGGTTTAGTGGCATCTAGTGGGGAAGATTGCAGATTGCAACCAGCTAAACTTCTCCCACTTATGCCTAAATTCCACCGGGTCTGTCAACACTGCTGCCGGAGCTGATCATTCTAGATAATGCTCATGATTCCACCGGGTGCATTTTTGGAGCGTCTCTGCAGCGTCCCAGATGCAGCTCACGAGCAATTTAATAAAAAATGACCCAAAGATGAGCAAGAAACGAGAAAAAGTTACAAGAAAATTATTAGAAAAAAGAACACACAAAAAAAACAACTTTTTTGTAACATAAGTTGCTCATTTTGTTTTTTAATA
>NW_024664964.1:0-2115 GCF_008729295.1 Plectropomus leopardus | reverse complement strand
AGCCTTGCTTCTTTGGTCAATTTTTCAACATGCTATTTTATGGGGTTTGGGACTGTTTTTGGAGTTTTTTTCAACACTGTATACTAAAACACACCTCTGCATGCTGTTCTAAGTGGTTTCAGGTGTTTTTTGGCTTTGTCAAATTTGAACTTTTTTGCCATACTATAACCTTGCTTTCTTGGTCATTTTGTCAACATGCTATTTCACAGGTTTTTCGGCTGTTTTTGAAGTTTTTTCTACATTGTGTCTGAAAATGAGTCTCTACATGTTGGTCTTAGTTTTTAACAATGTTGCAAAACCAGCCAAAAACACCCTATTTATGAATGTCCATGAAATGACCGAAAAGGCAAGGTTTTAGTATGGCAAAAATGACAAAAAAAAGGCACGTCCAAAAAATGTCTGAAAACACCTCTAAACAGCTTAAAATAGCGCGCCGAGTCACGCCATAGCAAAGAATTCTGCAAAAATGGCCAAAAACTCCCTCATACTGCATATCCAAAAAATGACCAAAATAGGCAAGGCTATAGTATGGCAAAAATGTCAAAATATGCCACGTCTCAAAAATGGCTGAAAACACCTCTAAACAACTTAAAATAGTGTGCTGAGTTCCGCCACAGCAAAGAATTTTGCAAAAACAGCCAAAAACACCCTAATAATGCATGTCCAAAAAATGAATGAAAAGGCAAGGCTATAGTATGGCAAAAATGTCAAAAAATGGCACATCCCAAAAATGTCTGAAAACACCTCTAAACAGCTTAAAATAGCGTGCTGAGTCACGCCAAAACAAAGAATGCTGAAAAAATGCCCAAAAAACAGCCTGATATTGCATGTCCAAAAATGACCGAAAAAGGCAAGGCTATAGTATGGCAAAAATGGCAAAAAATAGCACATCCCAAAAATGACTGTAAACACCTCTAAACAGCTTAAAATAGCGTGCTGAGACAGGCCATAGCATAGAATGTTGCAAAAATGGTCAAAACATTCTAATAATGCATGTCCAAAAAAATAACTGAAAAAGTCAAGGCTATAGTATGGCAATAATGTCAAAAAATGACAGGTCCCAGAAATGGCTGAAAATAACTCTGTCTGTTAACTGCATTGCCATTTGCAAGCTTAGCTTAGCCGCAGTGGTTTAGCTTAGCCTTACATCTGTAATAGCCATGTGGTACTGTCACTACCTGGGCTCGCGATTACGGTGCCTTGGTCTGTTGAACTGCACTACGCTAATCCTGTTGCCTCTCGGGAGCATTCCTGCTTCCCTTTTTCCTAGTTTTCGCGGATCCTGGCCGGAACCTTGCCTGCACCTGACCGTGGTGATACCTGTGCTGATGCTGCGACCTTGCCTTTGGTTGTGCTCGTGCTGTGGCTGTACTGCTACTGTGCCCCCCGCTCGCCCTGATTGTGCCTTTGGATACCTCCCTATCAACATGTGCATGAGACTCTGAAAATTACCCTCAACATCATCATAGAGTGCAATTAATGATTTCACACCTATCATTATTGTAATATGACATGCATCTGTTTCTACTATTGCTGTGCCTCTCTCCCCCTCTCTCTTTATCTTTCCTTTTTGCCATGATTGTATTTCATTTGTTATTTACGACATCTATTGCACGTCTCTCCGTCCTGGAAGAGGGATCCCTAATCATCCTCTACCGCTCTTCCTGAGGTTTCTTCCTTTTTTTTCCCTTACAAGGGTTCTTTTTCGGGAGTTTTTCATTGGGTGATGTGAGGGTCTAAGGGCAGAGGGATGTCCAGCCCACTGAGGCAAACCATGTTGTGTGATAACAGGCTCTGTGAATAAAATTGACTTGACTTGACTTGACTTGACCTCTAAACAGCTTAAAATAGCGTGCTGAGTCACGCCATAGCATAGAATGTTGCAAAAATGGGCAAAAACACCCATATAATGAATGTCCAAAAAATGACAGAAAAGGCAAGGCTATAGTATGGCAAAAATGTCAAAAAATGGCACGTTCCAGAAACGGCTGAAAACACTTTTAAACAGCTTAAGATAGCGTGCGGAGTCATGCCATAGCAAAGAATTTTGCAAAAATGGCAAAAAACACCCATATAATGAATGTCCAAAAAATGACCAAAAAAGGCAAGGCTATA
>NW_024664963.1:0-331 GCF_008729295.1 Plectropomus leopardus | reverse complement strand
AATGTGTTTTTTATGACTGTGTGTGAAACCATAGGATATATTATAACTCAACACAATAACCTTTTCTACAGTTATTTACCTATGTGACAACAATACCATCTGAAACTATTTTATGACTTATGTCTTCTTTTGAACCTTTAATTAGAGGTCTGTTGTTGCATTACCATGCATTTATCTGCATTTAGCACCTTTTAAAATATCCTTACCCCACATGCACTGTATATGTTTTTCAGCATAAACCCAGCTATAAACCTGACTTATCCTTTTGTGAAGTAAAACAAAGTACAAAGATTGAAATTGCACAGGAACCTATAAAACTACAAATCTGTGG
>NW_024664962.1:0-487 GCF_008729295.1 Plectropomus leopardus | reverse complement strand
GCGCCTCCGGGTGCAGAGAAGACTGTTGGGCGGCGGCGCCCGAAGACCGTGGGACGGTCGCGCCTCCGGGTGCAGAGGAAGTCTGTGGGCGGCGGCGCCCAAACATCGAACGACGGCGCCTGCGGGTGAGCAGCGTACGAAAAACAAGTCAGCCCGGAGCACCCGCAGGCGCCGCACACGGAGGTCCGTGTCTTGCTTCTGAGCATAATGTCGAGACGGTAGCGTAGCGCGTAGCGCGTAGCGCGTAGCGCGTAGCGCGTAGCGCGTAGCGCCAAGGCAAGAAGGCAAGTAAGCAAGTAAATAAGTAAATACAATAACAATAAAAACAATAAAAAAAATTAAAAAAAGGAAACAAAAGGACACTGAAGCCACAAAGCGGTGGCACGTGGACACACTTATGCCGCCCGGCCGCACTTATACCACACACTTATAACACGCAGCCACACTTATACCCCAACCAGCAACCCTACCATCTTTACACAGCACA
>NW_024664961.1:0-260 GCF_008729295.1 Plectropomus leopardus | reverse complement strand
AAAAACAATAAAACATTACAAGAAATACAAATTAGATCAAACAAAAAAATAACAATTTAAAATCTATACACACCTTATTAGATACTAGATGTCCATGGCTGATCATTGCACAGAATAACTGAAAAACACACGTGATGTGTCATATATTCACTTTTAATACCTATAAATTTAGCCCATAAACATTTTTGCACAGCCAGTGGTAAAATATTGTACAGCAGGAAATTGCACAGGCATGTCACACTGTAAACATAAGGATGCAT
>NW_024664960.1:0-236 GCF_008729295.1 Plectropomus leopardus | reverse complement strand
AGAGTTGCTTTACAATCATGCCAATATTAAAAAAATTAAGGGCTGGCAGTCAATTTAGATGAAGATATAGACATGATAGAAGAACGCCACTATTTACTGAACGCTATCACCACTTTGACTGCCTCACAATAACTATGGAAACAAGGGTTTATTTTCAAACAGTGAGATTTCCTCATGTTTACCTTTAAAGTACACAATCCACAGAACAAATGTTAAATCAATTTCATTGTTTCCAT
>NW_024664959.1:0-808 GCF_008729295.1 Plectropomus leopardus | reverse complement strand
CTCCGCCCCATTCCCCACGCCCGTCCCACGTCCCTGGAGGTCTTTTCCGCTCTCCAGCACATCACCATCATCACCACCACCACTACCACCAGCCTTCTTCAAGCCAACCCAGCCACGACATCGGCCAGGCCAGCCCTGTAGCCCCGGTCCTCTGCCCTGAAGTAAGTCCAAAAAATATTTTTACATCTTTGTCATGTGGTCACAGGATTCCCACGGATCCTTAAAAAATCTGAAAAGGCATTGAATATATTAATCTCGAAATAAGGCCTTAATTGGTATTAAATTAATCTCTCAGAAGTATTGAAAATGCTCAGATGTAGGAGTTTATTAAGATTTTTTTCTGATGTTGGATTGTAAAATCTCAAAATAATTTTTAACATCTATTTTTTTGTTAAATAATTTATTAAATCCCCTTTCTTAAACTTGTCATAATGGGAATCCAAGCAGTGCAATCTCACATGCAGAGAGAAACACAAAATTGCCCAGAAAAACAACCAGAACTGCCAAGATTTTTCCCGCTTCTGTAGGTAAACCAATTAGATACTTTTATGATAATATAATGTTCATTGTCTTCCATGTGTCCCACTTTAAAAAAAATGGTTGTTCTTTCAACATTTGATGTAGATAATTAACTTCTTCACTGGACAAAAATGTCATTTTTTATTTTTTGATAACAGTTGGACAAAATAAATTGTCTTCAATTTTGGAGTAGCATAAAAAAAAAGCCTTAAAAACTCTTAAATAAACTTTGCATTAAGCTACAGGAACCCTGCAGTGAGGAGAGAAACATGCAAAATATCTGAAAGGT
>NW_024664958.1:0-226 GCF_008729295.1 Plectropomus leopardus | reverse complement strand
TTATTAAAAAGTATTCATTTTTAAAATTGGGGGAAGTGTCCATAAATGTAACAGAAATATGTATATGTTTGTGTATATTAGCACTTTTTAAGTGCATTGACTATTTTACGTCTTCATTTATTTTTCCTTTTTTTGTTATTTTTAGGTGATTTTCTTGAATTTTCTTTGAACAAATTTCAATGTCAAGTTACTCATTGCCTTCTCCCAGTGTTTTTGACAGAAATCA
>NW_024664957.1:0-349 GCF_008729295.1 Plectropomus leopardus | reverse complement strand
AAACACATTTTAGCCTCCTTCAAGAAATCTATATCAGTTTATACCTACCTACCTTGCCATCAGACAACCTTTTCAACAAGGGAACTGAAGCCGTTGTATACATCTGTGCTCTCTGTGAGGCCACCAGACTGCTTTGACAAAAACTGTAATTTATCTTGCAGAACATGGGAGTTGCTAAGGCGTGGAAAACTGAAAGACTCTCCCCTGCCCTCCTGCAAAATCAGTCTTTGCACAACAGTAACTCATAACCCCTCTTCTTCTGACCTCACCTAACCCCTAATAATTCTTGTACAGTCCCTTTTGTCATGGAGAACATATTCACAGCTCTTTTCAACAAAAAGCATATGTT
>NW_024664956.1:0-539 GCF_008729295.1 Plectropomus leopardus | reverse complement strand
AGGCAAACTGAGGGAGGTTTTTGTACGACTCTAAATCACTGTGTGAATACATTGTCACTGTGGAGGCCCAGACAGTAATAATCTCCAACATCTTCAGCCTGAAAGCCACTGATGGTTAAAGTGTAGTCAGAACCAGATCTACTGCCGCTGAATCGAGACGGAGTTCCAGAGTTTTGAAACGATGCTCCGTATATAAGAAGTTTGGGAGGCTGTCCAGGTTTCTGAAGATACCAACTGAGATCATCATCAATATCTGAACTCCCCGTGGCGCTGATGGTCACGGTCTCTCCAACACTAACAGACTTGGATTTTTCAGCCTGAGTCAGAAAATTGTTTGCAGAAGACTCTGAAATGAGAAATGAAATGTGAACCTTAAAAAAACTTTGTCGATGGAAAAACAAACCTTGAGAATCAGCAGTTTAGGTTATAAAATCAAAGCCTAAATGTCTGATACATTTTCAGAGTCTCTCACCTCGAGTCAGAAAAGCCAAAATGACAGTCAGAGTTATTGGAAACATCATCCTGATGCAGTTTTCAGT
>NW_024664955.1:0-252 GCF_008729295.1 Plectropomus leopardus | reverse complement strand
TTCTAGGCTGAACTTAAAGGTGATTTTTACTCCACATACACACCAAATATGTAAAATGTGTTGTGTTGAAACCGTTAGATAGTTCGATTTACCAGTGACAGTTTCAAAATTGTCGTTCCTATGGTTACCAGCAGTCGAATATGGTGCACACTGATTTATAGCTGCGGTTGAGGTGTGACACTTGCCAACTAAAAACAGAAACTAGAGTTTCCTGCAGCCGTGTTGCATTAAACATTATCAAAGCAGAGATGA
>NW_024664954.1:0-406 GCF_008729295.1 Plectropomus leopardus | reverse complement strand
GAGGCTGAAGACAATCCTGCTTCAAGTAAAGAGAATGGTGTGTATTTTGTAAACATGGTTCAATTTTCCATTAAAGGTATAATTTGGATTTTTTTGAAGTAGGTTTGTGTGAGGTATCCACAGTCATACAGCAGACGGTTGGCACGCCTCCAGTTTGGAGAAGCAGGCAGGAATACCGTCATGGAAGCTAAGCAATGTACTGCTGTGAACAGGAGCTTTACTAAAACATTTTGAGCCACCTTAAAAAAAATCAATATCAGTTTAAATGTATGCTATATCTAGATAATTTTCACTGCTTTACCTTGTTGTCAGACAGCCTTTTCCAATGGGGAACTAAAGCAGTTATATTCATCTGTGGTCTCTTCAAAGCCACCAGACTCCATTAACCAATATCTAGCAAAAAAAG
>NW_024664953.1:0-2611 GCF_008729295.1 Plectropomus leopardus | reverse complement strand
AGTGCAGACCAGAAAATAAAAACAATTCATTGCTTCAGATGTTCTGATTTTCAACTTTTTTTTGCACTGGGACATTGAAGAAAAAGCAAAAACAACACGAGTGCAGCCACTTAAAAGTAGTTAATTTATGAGGCACAAATAACCTTGATTTTCTATTTGACACACTTGACAAATAACCTTGAAAGTGAACTGTTGATATGCAGAAAACATGATAAAACCTAAAAAAAACACACTGATACCTGTAACCACGAGAGTCTGCCTCTGTGCTCCGATGGCCCTCTGACTCATTGGCTTTTGTTAACACTTCACATTGAAATTGACCCTGGCTGTGAGGAGGAGGAGAGAGAGGAGGAGGAGGTGGGAGGGGGGAGGAGGGAAGGAAGGAGGTGTCTCTCGACGCAGAGACAAAAAAGCGAATCGACTATTAACACTTTTCTTGCAGGGAGGTACTGCTTATCGCTCCCCCAAATCTCTCCACTGACTCACCAGAGGAGGACAGGACGCTCCGGAGCTGCACGCGCACGATGGACTAAACCTCCCGGAGAGATCAACAGTCTCAGCTGTGCTCCGACACAAACAAGTGACTTCCTTTGAGTCTTTTTCAAGCCTCGGGACGCTCAGGTGAGAAAATACGTTGTTTTATCAAAGTTTTGAAAGAGGAGTAATTAATTACTTTTAATGAACACGCGCGCTTTATGGTTTCTTTCATTGTAATATAAACAGCTCCTGAGCTGAACAGGTTCCGTCAAGTGTTTGAAATCACACAAACACTCAAGTGAATCCTCTTAATGCAACACAAAATGATTTCGCTGCACAAAGTAGGCCCTGCAGGTAATGACTTTGAATTTGATCTGAGTTAGTTTAGTTTCAGGTAACACGATTATTTTTCATGAGTGAAATGTGGTTAAGGCTTCATCTTAGACTCAGCCATGGTGTTACATTTGGAAAAAAGACAGAAAAATGTCCTAAACTTAGGATCAAGGAGGCCAGAGACAAAGAAAATGCATTTAAACCTGGAAAAATCTCATGGATTATTATAATCACATGTTCCAGGCTTTGAAAAGTCATGATTTGTTAAAAAAAACATTCAAACTTTTGGGAAAGTTGTGGAATTTTGTGGTGTGTAATGAAATAGTTAATCTAATCTTCCATTGATTACCTTTGAAGTAATGTAACGTGACGTTAAATTTCTGTTCTGTAGCTGTAATTTTTGTCAGTGTTTGACGTAAACTTCATTTTCTCCCCACGTTCAATCTCACCCTTCATATAATCTCATTAGATGAAATTATGTTTGAAGAGCTCTTCACTGATACGTTAGGAAAATTCTGGGCAAGTGGGAGCAGAAAAAAGTATATTATGTCTCATTGAAAAAAATTTTGTCCATTTAAAATGTGTTGAAACTGTATATTTTAGGCAGCTGGAATTACTTGAGTTTCTTGAAGATATTTCGCTTCTCATCTGTTCACTTCCAGAACTGTAAAAGACTTTTGGATTTGAAATAAAAAGTCCACAAGAAACTCAAGCAAGTCCAGCTGCTCTTAGAATAGCAATGACCTGGATGACTGAGAATCATGTCAATAGGCGTCTGATGCTCAAGGTTTTCTTGCAGAGGACCGCCGAACTCTCCATTTCATAAGTCCCCCGCCCCCGTGTTGAAACCAAACCTATGCTCTCGGATCAGCTTACTTCCTAACTGTGCTGGATTTATTTTAGTGCTGTAAACACGTGAGATGTGTTTGTTCTGCACCTTTTTGATGAAAGCTGCAGCTGCTGTTTGAGAGAGGATAAACCACACTCATCTGCATAATCAGTTCTACTGGAAACAAAAGATCACGTTTCCTTTTCCCTTTTGTTTATATCACTAAACTTCTCAGAGCTTCCCTCTCATCCTCCATTATATTCAACTTTTGTTCTCTCCCTTCCTCCCTCCAGCTATCGTCAGATCTCCAGCTATGATTCAGAGGAAGGAGGTCGTGTTGTCGGTTCTGGGGGAGCTCCAGGAGGCCACGGAGAGCGCCGGCCTGGACGCTCTGACCAGAGTGGCCCTGGAGGTGGACCGGGTCCTCGCTCCCTTTGAGCTCCCAGAAACCCCCTGTCAGGATTTCCCCGAGTGGGCAGGTGTGGATGATACGGCTCATGGTTTGTACCCACCTGATGCGCCCAGGAGCCTCCTGCCTCTGAACTGCAAAGGAGAGGGCAACCTGCTGTTTGATGCCGTCAGCATGCTGTTAGTGGGCAACACTGGACTGAGCTTGGAGCTACAGGTGAGCCGGCATTTTGGTCTGTTGGGTTAAAAATGTATGCGGACTCTCTGGTAGGACTGTTCCCAACTCAGAATGATGTCAGTCGAATCAGACTCAGCGGTTAACCCTTTGAAACCCGGAGTGATAGCACTTCTCCTTTACTGCCTTCAAACACCTTTACGAGTCTTAAAAACCTTTTGAAATCTGAGAAAATCAGTTTGATTTCTTTTGAAGGCTCGAGAAAAAAAGGGAACAAGTAGCTTGGCAAGAACTGCTCTGCAAATGGCAAGAAATAAGTAGATTTGAAACACTGTTTTTAAACATACTGAAGGAAAATGTCCACAAAACTTTATTTATAATTATCAATT
>NW_024664952.1:0-311 GCF_008729295.1 Plectropomus leopardus | reverse complement strand
CCTGATTCGGGGGACAACGCCAAAATCTCTTACTCTATACTGGACTCTAAAGTGCAGGACGTTTCTGTCTCCTCTTATGTTTACATTAACTCAGATAACGGCAGCATCTACAGCATGCACTCGTTTGACTATGAGAAACTGAAGGTGTTTCAGATTCAGGTTCAGGCAAAAGATCAGGGCTCCCCGTCTCTCAGCAGCAACGCCACTGTCCATGTTTTTATCCTGGACCAGAACGACAATGCCCCCGCTGTTATTTACCCCTCGTCCGCCATGGGCTCCCTCTCTCATCAGAGGATGCCCCGCTCCGCTAA
>NW_024664951.1:0-536 GCF_008729295.1 Plectropomus leopardus | reverse complement strand
ATCAGTGACTTTCAGGCTGAAGATGTTGGAGATTATTACTGTCTGGGTGCTCATGATGGTGGAGTGTTCACACAGTGATTTAGAGTCGTACAAAAACCTCCCTCAGTTTGCCTGAAGCGAAAACGGCCTGCTGCAGGTACAGAGGGTTGGTGAAGAGACTGTGATGAGGATAACTGGTCCAGTGAACACAACACAAGAGTCATCAAGCAGAACCACAATGAATCTAAATAAAACTGAAACAAACTCACAGATGCTCTTCTATATATAGTTTTAAACTCATATTCTTGTCAGTTGATTCAGTCTCTTTCTGAATACTTAAAAATACTTAAATACAGCAGCATAAAACATAAACAAAACTACCGTTTCTATGATCCTTAAAAGAATTAACAGAGAGAGGAAACTCAGTGGACGTCTTCAGAGTTAATGTCTTAACACTGTCCACAGATTAGAGGTCCAGAAAACCTCATCACAACATTTGTAATATTAACAAAAGTAAAACAAATAACTGAAAAAGCTTTCAATCATCAAATGATGTC
>NW_024664950.1:0-299 GCF_008729295.1 Plectropomus leopardus | reverse complement strand
ATATGTTCCATCAGATAGTTCACAGAAAAAGAAAAAAAACACATATTTTAAATTCTGAGTTCAAAAAAGACCACATATCATACATACCTTTATCAAAACAAACTGTCTTTAACACACAAACTGTAAATTAAAAATGTAAATATGTATTACGGGATATGTCACAGAAACAAAAAAATACAATCTAATTTGGATTTAAAGATCACATTAAATATGTATGTTTTGAGCAAGATCATTGATATAAAATCTGACAAAGACAAAAATAAGAAAAACACATATTATACTCATATAGATAAAAAAAA
>NW_024664949.1:0-275 GCF_008729295.1 Plectropomus leopardus | reverse complement strand
TGAGTGTTCCACAAGCCCCGCCCCCATGTTCCTGACGTATGTACTGACCTAAACGGCATGACGCATTCCATAAGCCACGCCCCTAACAGTTTTTGTTGTTGTTGTTGTTGTTGTTGTTTTTTTTTTTTACCTCAATAACAACACAGTAATTATAATACAAAATAGTTATGCCTGCAGTACATGGAGCATTGGAGAAAAGATACAGTGCAATAAACTACTACAAACAAGCCCCAAAATATCGTAAAATAGTTAAGTAAGAGAAAAAAGGCACCACT
>NW_024664948.1:0-356 GCF_008729295.1 Plectropomus leopardus | reverse complement strand
TGAAGCTCTGTAAATCGCAATAAAAATAAATTATTACATGGATCACTGTGGTTTGTGTTTACTTGAAGAAGTAATGTTTAATTTCATTAATCTGAAGCATGTGCTTAATTTTGGGGAAAAAAATCCTATTTGTATTTTTTCAAAATAACATTTAACCTTTTCCCAACCTCTAACTCCCAACTGTACTTTGTCATGTTTCAGATGTCTATACAATTTTTTTAGTTTCACCAAAGATACAATACCCTCAAAAATTTAACGCTCTCAGTGGGAAAAAAACCCCTAAAAAAGTATCAAATATTTCACAAAAATACTTTTTTCTTTTCTTGCTCATTACTCATCTCAGATTTATCTTGGGA
>NW_024664947.1:0-260 GCF_008729295.1 Plectropomus leopardus | reverse complement strand
GGAATGCCCCACAAATTGCAAAAAAGATATGTAGATTTGAAATATCCAAAGAACTATACATTTATAATTATCTGATTTTACAGAGTAATTCTATTTTTAGTTTAGTTTAGTTTTTCAGGTCAATCCCCTTTTTTTTTTTTTTTTTTTACAGTTTTTGTTTTGTTTTTGTTTTTGTCAACACAAAGGTGACTGAGCCTATGGCCCATTATTTACATATTTGCAGTTTTATTAACTTGACAATACCATTTGTGGAAAAAAAA
>NW_024664946.1:0-319 GCF_008729295.1 Plectropomus leopardus | reverse complement strand
AGTGCTATTTTCAAATAGAAATAATTTCATAAGATATATATGAAAATAACTAAATTACTGATATTTCTTCTTACAGTTCATCTATCTCATCCCAAAAAAAATCACATTTAACCCATTAATAGTAACTTCACAGTTACTACAATCAAAACAGTTTCAAACAAACACTGCTGAGGCAAATCATTCATATTTAAACATAATTTTCATCAAATGAATCCCTAAATATGAAAACAAAAAAGTAATTTCATTTTACACTTACAATGTCTTTTATCACCTTCTCTAATAATGTTCACGTTATTTAATTATTACCATATATATATAT
>NW_024664945.1:0-337 GCF_008729295.1 Plectropomus leopardus | reverse complement strand
AGATAACATTTTATGCAAATTATTTGCAGTTCATACTTTATAGTATTTTATTCTGTTTTGCTTGTTGACTGTTTGTCCGTCTATGAACCCTTTGAAACCTATTTCGACATCATTTTTCTGCAGTGCTGCATTTTGTGCAGTGCTGCATTCGTACAAGCTGTTTAGCCCATTGAAACTTGAGCAAATTGGAACGATCTCTTTGAAAATGTGGGGAAAAAAGGCAGCAAGTACCAATGCAAGAAATGTCCCACACATTGCAAGAAATTAGTGAAAAAAAATGTAAATTTGTTTTTAAAAAAAGGAGAACATTTAAAAAAAAATAGGACAAATATCCAAA
>NW_024664944.1:0-636 GCF_008729295.1 Plectropomus leopardus | reverse complement strand
CAACAAACTACAAATTTAACAAACTCAACAAACTACAAATTCAACAAACTCAACAAACTACAAATTCAACAAACAAACTACAAATTTAACAAACTCAACAAACTACAAATTCAACAAACTGCAAATACTATAAATTTAACAAACTCAACAAACTACAAATTCAACAAACTACAAACTCTCTATACTTAAACTCTACAAACTCATCAAACTCTACAAACTACAAACTCAATAAATTCAACTACAAACTCTAGAAATTCAAATTACACACGAAACAAACTCAACAAACTACAAATTCAACAAATTCAACAAACTACAAATTCAACAAACTACAAACTACAAATTCAACAAACTCAACAAACTACAAACTACAAATTCAACAAACTGCAAATACTACAAATTTAACAAACTCTACAAACTACAAATTTAACAAACTCAACAAACTACAAATTCAACAAACTGCAAATATTACGAATTCAACAAACTCAACAAACTACAAATTTAACAGACTCAACAAACTACAAATTCAACAAACTCAACAAACTACAAATTCAACAAACTACAAACTCTATACTTAACCTCTACAGACTCTACAAACTACAAATTCAACAAACTCAACAAACTACAAATTCAACAAAC
>NW_024664943.1:0-225 GCF_008729295.1 Plectropomus leopardus | reverse complement strand
CCTTGGCCCATGTGTGCTTCTTATGTCCATGGCTCATTTCCACATAGGTTTTCAGAAAGGTGGGGAGAGGAGTTTTCAGATGCACTTTGACAATAAAACAAGCAACTCGGTACTTCAATATGTGATAATACCACAGTTTCAAAGGAATGGATTTGTAGTACAAGACTTTTATTAAAATAAATAAAACCCACTGAGACTATATTAGTAAAACATAAGGCTAAAAAT
>NW_024664942.1:0-3178 GCF_008729295.1 Plectropomus leopardus | reverse complement strand
CCTCTCCTCCGGCCTCCCTTCAGGTCCCTCTCCTTCTGCTCCTGCTTCAGACGCAGATAAATTAGTTGAATAAATAATTGTTACAATGAAAAAAAATCTTTTGAGTTCATATCAGAGAAAGATGCTCAAGTTTTTGTGTGTGTTTTTGTGTTTAGGCAACAACTGCAGGAGCTGCGTCTGAAGCAGGAGCAGAAGGAGAGAGACCTGAAGGGAGGCCGGAGGAGAGACCTGCAGGGGGAGACGGCGGGGGAGAGAGTGAAACCACGAAGAGCACAAACACAACCCCCCAATTCAAACGCTGACTGTGACCTGCAGCCGGTGAGGCTGTCCTATCGAGTCATTAAAGAGGCAGTGTCCACATGAAACCACAAGAGGGCGTCACACAGCGTCTGTCTTATGATGAATGCTTCATATTCTGGCTGACCCCTTTGAGTAAATGGACTCTTGCCCAATTTAAATTAGCTGGAATAATATTTCTGTAGATAATTTTTATTGGACATCTCTCATTTGAAACTCAAATATCTTTTATTGTCCGGTCGGGAAAAACAAACAGTGTTATCAAACGTTATTCAGTGACAGTAATTGCTAATATATTGTAAATGCATACATACGCAGTAAGGCAATAAAAACAAATTGAATCAGATGTCTCTCTTTATTTTTCTGCAGCCGTCGCTGTCCGGCATGTCGGTCGATCCTGAAGCTGCAGAAGTCCGAGAGGAGAAACAGGAGGAGGAGCAGGAGAAGGAGGAGGAGAAGGAGGCAGATATGAAGGAGCAGGAGCGGGTGGACGCGCTCCTCCAGAGGAAGAAACTGCTGCAGGACCTGGGGGTGGTGGAAAAGATCCAGCAGCTGCTGCAGGGCCGAACAGACGGAGGGGGAGTCCTGCAGGACACCAAGGACGCCTGCAGCCAGCAGCAGAGTAAACACGCTCATCAGAGACAACAGCAGACGAAGGTGAGACACAAACACAGGTACTGTGTCACAAACAGCCAACACAAACACACCAGTAACAAACAGGATTTAAGGAACATCTTTGGTTGTGTGGTTTCAATTTTCACTTCTATTCAAAGCCAGCAACTGCACTGTTTTTCTTTTATTTCAGTTGGAGTCTTTGACACAGTTTTCCCAACGGACGAAGCAGCAGCAGCAGGCCTGCACTCAGATCTCACGGCAGGTAGAGACAACACCAATCCAATCAAAATAACGCCAATTTTTAAGGCAAAATCTGATTTATTAAAAGAAATTAGGAATCTTAGGTGCCCTGCCCCTTTGAGAGGTGACATAAAAATTATAATTTCAGATTCAAATACTTAAAAATTGTCCCCAAGAAGAAAAAAAGTAAAGTAAAAAAGAAAATACGTCTTTTTAAAATATTAAAGGTCAAAAAATGGTGGAAAAAATGCCATTGACAATTTCTTAGCCCCAAATGTCCTGAAGAAGAAAAAAAAGGAAAGAAAAATTAAGACAAAAATATATGTTTTAATATATGAAATGTTTAAAAATTGTCGAAAAAATGCCATTAACTATTTCTGAACCCAAAATGTCCTGAAGATTAAAAAAGTAGAAAGAAAAAAAAGAAGAAAAAAAGACAAAATATATTTTAAAAATACAATATGTTAAAATGGTGGAAAACCGCCACCATCAACAATTAACGAGGATTTTTTAAATATAAAATGCTAAAAAAAAATGGTGAACAAATGCCATTCACTTTGTCTGAGCCCATACTTTGCTTTTTTAAATCCAAACAACAGTTTTAAACCTAAAACACTCAGTTTAGTCTCATATAAGACAAAGAAAGCACCTTTTCACATTTGAGGAGCTGAAACCAGAGAATATTTGCAATGAAAAAACGACTGAAACAATTAATCAAATATCTAACTTGTGCAGATTAAATATCTTTTAATAGATTATGGACTACTTGTACTTGCAACATATATTATGAATGAAATTTAAGACAGGATTTTAAGTAAAAGAAATGTTTTCAAATAAAACTGTAGGTTCTGTCAGGGGCCCATCAGTGCAAAACGGTCGGTTTTAACTCTGAACCTGTAGAAATTAAAAGTATTCAGATGTAAATCCACATTCACAGTTCATTTTAAATGTTAAATGTAATTTTAAAAATAAACAGGGGTTTTTGACGACCGTCCCCAGAACTGAAGCAGCAGTCGAATCATCATATAAAGAATGAAAACGTATTAACGGTGGAGATTTTGGGCTCATTGTCAGTGATTATATAACACTCAGGCTGTTCACATGAAGGGGCCCGCTGCTGAATATCGCTGATAATTCTCAGCACTAATGAAACATCATGGTGAAGTAGAATTAAAATGACATAATAATAACTTGGCTGACTCGCAGCACATCCACTCCCACACGACTCAGCAGCGTCTGCCGAGGCCCTCGATGGAGCAGAGGAGCCTGAACGAGTCGGAGCCCGAGAGCCACAACAGAGCGGCAGAAATACGCAGGACCATCAGCGCCGCGCGGATACACTGGACAGGTAAACGCGTCTCTGCATGATGTGATTCCACTGACATGATCTCAACACGGCAGCTAAACGCAGGTATTTGATTTTTTTTCCTTTGGTTGTTTCTTGAGCTTGTGCAGAGAGTATTTAAGCTGCTTTGGGCTTTTTTCACAACTGCAGAGGCAGAATTTATCTGCTGTTTTCATTATTTGTTGTATATTATTTTTACATTTTATAAAAAAAATAATAATAAATGCTGTATCATTCACTATATTCTAAAATTTAAGAAAAAAAGAAATGAAGAAAATATTACTTACCACAAAAAACTGCCTCATTTAGGCTGTAACTAATGATTATTTTCATTTTCTATTAATCTGTCAATTATTTTTTTCCGATTAATCACTTAGTTGTTAGTTAAAGTTAGTTAGTGGTCTATAAATTGTCAGAATATGATTTTAAAAAATGTCTCCAAATGTACTGTTTTGTCCATGAGCCAAAGATATTAAGTTAGAGGAGTTAGAAAAACAGATAAGAATACTTTTAAGAAGCTAAAACGTTACCCCAACAGAAGAATAATTGAAATTAATTGGCGATTAATTTAATAGTTTACGACTAATCACTGCAGCTCTAAGGTAAATTAGCTTTATCTGGGAAAAAGTGAGAAAACTGCCTCAAAACATTTCCAGGTTTACATCTTTAATTACCCATTAT
>NW_024664941.1:0-615 GCF_008729295.1 Plectropomus leopardus | reverse complement strand
ACCCCGAAAATATTAGTTTCTATGTTATCCCACACATGGCACACTGGCGGTGTGACGCGTATCATAGATGGTCTATTTTCCAACACATTTCCAACCTGCTGTGGCTTAACCCTTTAACAGCTGGTGTGATAATATATATATTATTTTTTTTTAAACATGGGAATAAGGTAAGGAGCAATTTAAGATGGCCCAAAAGTTAATAGGAAATTAGTAAAAAAAAAAATTAATTAGGAAATTATTCTAAAATTAGCACAAAAAGAGATTAAAAAAACCAAACAAATATTGAAATGATGAAAATGATATGGTAATTATGAATACAGTTATAGTTGTAGTAATTTCCCTTAGCTTTTTTCCTTTTTCCCCCTAGACATTTATCTAGCTTTTTTCTTTGCTCCAGGTTTCAAAGGGAGAAATCTCTAAAAGCTGAGGATAGGTTTGATTTCTTTCAAAAAATTAGGGAAACATTTCCAGAAAATCTTATTTTTGCTTCTTCGAGTAAATATTTAAAGTTATCTTCAAGAACATATACTTAACAAAAATGTGTTCATTGATTTTTGTTTTAGCACTTACTTGGAGTTTTTCTGTTTGAAGAAATTTTTGTCTATTTTAATTTTT
>NW_024664940.1:0-234 GCF_008729295.1 Plectropomus leopardus | reverse complement strand
TTTCATAAGGCTCTGACTGGGAGTAAGGCTTTGGTCTCTACTGTTTACGCCATTTTGATGCAGGCACCAAACAAACCACTCTCTCTTGACAGAGTTTGGAAGCAGGACCTCCCATCTGTCGATAATAATATGGACTGGCACTTGATCTGGCAAAACCTGTCCTTTTCTTCCAGAAACCCCAACCACTGAATTATTCATTATAATTTCATCCACAGGTCATATCTCACTCCACGC
>NW_024664939.1:0-407 GCF_008729295.1 Plectropomus leopardus | reverse complement strand
CCAGTCACCTACTGGTTTTAACTTAGACCCAGTCCCCTACTGGTTTTGACTTAGACCCAGTCACCTACTGGTTTTAACTTAGACCCAGTCACCTACTGGTTTTAACTTAGACCCAGTCCCCTACTGGTTTTGACTTAGACCCAGTCCCCTACTGGTTTTGACTTAGACCCTGTCACATACTGGTTTTAACTTAGACCCAGTCCCCTACTGGTTTTGACTTAGACCCTGTCACATACTGGTCGTATATAACACCAGGAGGTCATATACATCATGAGGAGGAGGTCTTATATAACAGGAGGGAGGTTGTATATAACACCAGGAGGTAAGTAACGAGGAGGAGGGCGTATATAGCACGAGATGTGTTGATGTTTGTTTTTGTTGATGTTTGCGTTGATGTTTGTTTTTGT
>NW_024664938.1:0-325 GCF_008729295.1 Plectropomus leopardus | reverse complement strand
CAATAAATAACATATAGCTTTGCTCGTGTTTCCTGTGTAATTGTACTTCCATTAGCATACATTGGTTTGTGGTTTAGCTGATAAAAGTCATGTAAATGACCTTAAAAGTTAGAAACAGGATTTTGACAAGGCCTAATAAATAAAGTGTAACACTGGAGCAGACCAAGGAGTCCATCTGGTGGCTGAGGTCTGAACAGCTGTGTGATGGTTGGGCTCTGGCCACTAGGTGGCACTACGCTTTGCACATAAAGGTTCCTGAAATAATAATAATAAAAGATATTAAGTAATATCTCAATGTTATGTGTTAATGCGCTCACTATATTAC
>NW_024664937.1:0-430 GCF_008729295.1 Plectropomus leopardus | reverse complement strand
ACTGACTCCAACAGGGACTTGGATTACTCTGATGATGCTGTTTATCAGTGGATCAATCAATTTATCAGAGTGTAGATTAGAAAAAATCAATACTAGTTTCATAAAATGTTAGCATCTTTACAACTTTTGGCCAAACTGTTTGATTTAGGGTCCCTTTGTCGTACACACGTTGAACACAGAACGACCACATCAGGGAACACTTTTTTAAAATTATTTGTTTTATAGGATTTGCTGTCTTATATTTTTGATAAAAACTTATTTGATGCGACCTGCCCATTTTCACCACTGTTTATTACATTCTTTATATTCTTTGTGTTTTTATTTCAGTGCTGTGTTATGTGCATTGGATGTACCTTTGCTGTACTTTGGGAGAAGCCAAACACAAAATTTCCACTGAGATGAACAATAAAGTAACTCAAGTCAAACCAAA
>NW_024664936.1:0-210 GCF_008729295.1 Plectropomus leopardus | reverse complement strand
AATTACATATATAAATTCACATTTACTGTACACACTTTTTTCCTCCCTTTCCCTCTTCCTATCCCTAATCACAAACACCTGAACACAACAGCCAGCAAATAAAGAAATAATACATAAATACATATGCACACAGGCACAAACACACACACACTTTGAGGCGGTACAACAAATGGTAATTCGGTAAATGAAAGGTGGCGTCTAAATTGGTGC
>NW_024664935.1:0-684 GCF_008729295.1 Plectropomus leopardus | reverse complement strand
GTATCAGCACACAGATGACAAGTATCATTTTTTATTGTTTAAAAATTTTTATTATAAAAATAAAATTTTTTCCAAAACTTTTGGTAGTTTACTAGATTAAAATCAATTGTTTTTTTCAGTTCATTAAACATTTTTAAATTAATCAAATTAAATTAAATTATCATTTGCAATTGAAAAAGGTATTAGCCACAAGGGGAAGGGATGAAGAACAGAACAGGTTAAGAAAGTCGTGGACTTAGTTCCTATTTGCCTTTTTATAGTTATTTTTTTCCCCTTTAGCTGTGAACATATTATTTCAGCTTCTTTTACATAAACGGAAATCACTCATATAATAAGAGATATATAATTTCCTCTTCAGCTCAATACAAATAAAAAAGGTAATATTAATACAGGATTCCCACACAGTGTCATGGGCAAAATTTCCAAAATTTTCCATGACTTTCAAGGACCCATATTAAAAAAAATAGATAAATCTCACCATACTTGCCAAGTGTTTTTTTTTTTTTTTCAATAAATTTATAAACATGTAAGATTTAAACTCTGTTCAAACATACTTTCAGCTCTTCAGCATACATGAAGGAAGAATTCTGATGGTAAAAATACATTAAAGCTATATAATACTACAGAAATAAATGCCTGTTAAGTTACACGGAAGGTTATCCCAACAGATTACTATAGCTATTT
>NW_024664934.1:0-228 GCF_008729295.1 Plectropomus leopardus | reverse complement strand
TGTACCAGTACATGTCAAAATAGTTAGCACCCTTCGTGTGGCTGCAGCTCATTGTTGCATCTTCTCCCTGTTTCCCCCACAGTATGTCCGTCTGGGTGACATCACTTCCATCAGTAAGACCTGTGTTGAAAAACCATAAACATTTAACTTGCACACAGCAGAACACTGACAGTGATCTTTAACTTTTGATCATTTTTCCTCTTGTAGAAGTTCAAGTCAGTAGTGTAG
>NW_024664933.1:0-334 GCF_008729295.1 Plectropomus leopardus | reverse complement strand
TCTCAGTGGAAATTTTGTGTTTGGCTTCTCCCAAAGTACAGCAAAGGTACATCCAACGCACATAACACAGAAATAAAAACACAAAGAATATAAAGAATGCAATAAACAGTGGTGAAAATGGGCAGGTCGCATCAAATAAGTTTTTATCAAAAATATAAGACAGCAAATCCTATAAAACAAATAATTTAAAAAAGTGTTCCCTGATGTGGTCGTTCTGTGTTCAACGTGTGTACGACAAAGGGACCCTAAATCAAACAGTTCGGCCAAAAGTTGTAAAGATGCTAACGTTTTATGAAACTAGTATTGATTTTTTCTAATCTACACTCTGATAAAT
>NW_024664932.1:0-262 GCF_008729295.1 Plectropomus leopardus | reverse complement strand
AGAAAGTCTTATTGCTTTATTGTATATTTTTTGTTGTTCAACGTATAATTGATGATTTATGGTGATCTTGTTTTTCCTCCATCTCCTCTCTGCCACCCTGCAATTTCGTTTTAGTTTCTTCAGTTCATTGTTTCTCCAGGGTGGTATGGTTTTAGTTGGGATGGTCTTGGTTTTAATCGGAGCGAGTGTGTTTAGAGTTGATCGTAACCTGCTGTTAAAATCATCAATCATGAAGTCACAGGGGGCAGGTAAAACAATGGGG
>NW_024664931.1:0-2660 GCF_008729295.1 Plectropomus leopardus | reverse complement strand
ACCCCTATTAAACTGTATAAACATTGTTTGTAGGGTATGTGCACTGGGGACTGAAAGGGGTGCAATTCAAAGGCGACGGCGAGACGGAGATTAGGATGTCACCAGGTTTCCTCTCAAAGATGACAAGAGGATTTAGACAGAAGGAGAGCAAAGTGGTTAAAGGGGTTAGAGAGGGTAAAAGAAATTCCCTTGTGGCAAGAGACAAACTGTTCCTGGTTGTTTTACAGAGTTTCTTACCACACTGGAAGAGAAGTGGGTCACTTGAGAAGTGACTCATTGACTGCAGTCGCAGTGGGACCTCAAAATGAATTATCCATTCAAAGCCACAATAGCATGAAAACTGGATATTGTTCAAACTATTTTGTTTTGGCAGTTGTCTCTATGCCTACGGCACATAATTATCATCCTGGAGGATATCCTGCTGTTACTGTCTTCCTTTGAGTCGTTGATAGCTTGAAAAGCGGCACAAAGCTCACAAAGCCACCAGTACGTGATGTTTGGATGTGCTTGAATCTGTTCAGTGGGTTTGCTCTTTGACCGTCTGTCATTTTTGGGTTAGCTGATTTCAACAAAACTCACGCAGTAAAAAAAAAAAAGTGCAATAAAGTTTCAGAAAAGCAGCTGTGTAATTGACCCGTTTCCATAGAGCTGATTTCTGAAAGATGAATTCTGGAGCAGCTAATGTTTCCGAGAAGACTTGTTTAATCTGGATTAGGACTTCTTGTTTTAAATGTAAAAACAGATAATGGCAGATCTCATAAATCCCTCCCCCCCTTTCAGTCCTCAGGGGACATACACTACAAAAAATGTTTATAGAGGTTAATAGGAGTCCAAGAGCATTAGACAGGTTGTTTTAATTGTGCATATGTTATTGATTTTCAGCTCTTTTGCTCTTCTCCTACTTGAATCTGCAACTGGCCATCTGTGTGTGACATCAAGGCTGCGTTATAGGTATCAGTTTCAAACTGGAAAAGTGCACTCAGAAGAGTGCAGGTCTCCGCCAGGTGTGTTGGGGTTCATGTGGGTGGAAAACAAAGAATGCAAATCTGGCCCAGGATAAGGTGCCAGTGGCCCCCCAACGATGAAAGTGATTCACAGTGGGAATTGTTTTTGTACTTTTAGCACATATGAGGTGCCAGAGTACAAAAAACAACATCAAAACAGAACTTGCTGATCAAAACAAAAGTGCCAGTGAACGATCCCCCACAGCCTCCAAATGCATCTTGCTTAATTAACCAATATTGTGTGGTATATTTTAAAAGTCATGTTGAGGGCCATTTAAAATTTGGTTTGCGAGCCACATTTGACCCCAAGGCTGGACTGTGGACATGTCTGGTCTAAGATGATAACCACTGGAGCAGCTGTGACACTTTCTGCTGTTGCTGGAATAGAAAAATGATTTTCTGCAGCATTGTCATGAGTAAGAGGACTTCTCCTCAAACAGAGCTCTGCAGAGATTTTAGCCTCTTTGAGCCCACTGTTTTGGTTTTACAACTATCAGTCTTATTAACTGATGTAGTCTCAGGGACTCTAATTGATCTTTACTTCAGCAGCAGCAGGTTCCAGCTGTGTCAGCTAAAAATGAGAAGGTCAAATTAACCGTCTTTGCACTTCCTTCCCACCAAAAGACAAGTAGTTAGTCACTAGCTGGAGTTAATAGTTATTTAAGTCTAAACCAGAGCAAAAAAACAGAGTGAAATTTATACTTAAATGTCTTTGTTGAAACTTTGAGGCCATATATTTGACTCTAAATGAATGCTAATGTTGTTCTGTGTATGCTAGACAAATAATAACCTTATATGGTAACAGTATGTCAGGTGATTGTCTCTAAACAAGCCATAATAATGTCATTGGCTATATACCTGGACACATAAAGTTCAAATAGTTTTCCTGGTGTTCTTTGTCTTCATTTATTTACTAAGAATCTTGTCCTTCTTGTTTTTCTTTCAGTAAATGTGTCGGTATCGCCAGCTGGATGGGGGTGCTCCAGTTTTGCTCACCTTAAATGACATTTTCCTTTTGTATAAACAGACTTGTCTGTATCTCCTGAAATGAACTTTATATGAGGGTAAGAGGTAAATACTGCCTAGAGCTGTAATGTATTCTGCACTTCCTGAACAGTTTAATTACCCATCAAGCATCTGGCTAACCAGCGCCTCAGCCAGCTGGACATGAATTACATTCAAATAAGGTCAAAATTAAATTGCAACATGATAATAATAACATAGAAAAAAAAAAGACTTTCCCCGATTATTTTACTGCAGTGTTGAAATGGGCTTTTGAATGAGAGCATATTCATTTTGACAGTACGCATAATGTGAACAGTGTATGTTACAATACATTGGTACTTTTGTAGCCGGTAATGTGGAGATGTACTGGATTTATTGTGGTTGGTCTTTTGACAAACATTTATCACAATAAACTTAACTTAGGCAGTGACATAAATTATGTCAAATTAATCCTTAAAAACCAGAGCAAAATGGTTTGACTTCTTTCAAAAACATGGGGAGAAGGCAATGACCAATTTAACAAATGGCCCAAAATATCAAGTAATTGGTAAAAAGTTCCCAAAAACACCTGAAAATAAGCCAAAAAAGTTTTAAAATTTAGTTAAAAAAAACACACAATAAAATGATCACAAAAAGTAAAAAACAACAAAT
>NW_024664930.1:0-206 GCF_008729295.1 Plectropomus leopardus | reverse complement strand
TTTTTTTTTAATTGATGAGCTCTGCTTAGTTTTATTTTTTAATCAAAGTTTGTTCCCAGTTTGAGAAAAGGAAAGATGGGCGGTTCTGTCTCTTGATGCACATCCATACTCTCTGTGTCAATGGTAGCAGCATGGGTGGCGGGCAAAACAGAAATGTAGGGTTCAGCCTGTAGTTTGAGCAACAGCCCGAGAGGCAGCGAAAATCC
>NW_024664929.1:0-308 GCF_008729295.1 Plectropomus leopardus | reverse complement strand
GGCGGTCTGCATGTTGACGATATAACACATTTTATACTGTTGATTTTTTTATATATTTTTCAAGGTTTTAGTTAATGGGGTTTGGGGGTCCTGCCAAAAAAAATTGAGCATCAAACACTCAACTATTTAAAACCTGGTCAAATTGTTTTGGTTTCTTTCAAAAACACCAGGAGAAGCCAATGAGTGGCCCAAAAAAGAGCAACAAAATTAGTTGAAAGTTACAAGAAAATTATCTGAAAATAAGCAAAAGAACGTTAAAAAGTAAAACAAGAAATAAAAAAAAAGTGCTGAAAAAAATATGCATATAT
>NW_024664928.1:0-399 GCF_008729295.1 Plectropomus leopardus | reverse complement strand
TTAATCTTTTTTCCTTCACTTTATTGAAAAAGCTTCATTAAAAAAATTGTTAGAGAAGGAAAGACTTTAGGAGGGTCTCCAGGAAATGTTCCAGTCTATTTCACTTTTAAAGCTATGTGTAGGTTATTTTAATGACTCAATAAAGGACAAGAAATACTCTTTATTTTAGACTTTTTTTCAAATTTACATCTGAGTTTCAGATTAAAAAATAAATTGAAAGCAATTTTAAAAGTTTACAGATTAGTTTTACATTGTTGTTGCTTTGTTAAATTGAAATGGAGCATTTCCAGAGGGTCAGGGTTAGTGTGGGGGGACCCTCCTAAAATCATTTCCTTCTCTTACTCTTGTTACCGTCACTGAGTAATGATAAGACTTCTCTGCCATTTGTTTGAATGTTTC
>NW_024664927.1:0-239 GCF_008729295.1 Plectropomus leopardus | reverse complement strand
CCTCTGTGGATGTGACAGAAATCAGGCCAACAATTGTCTTGTTCTGGATCAAAGTTTTGGATGGATGGAACGACTGAGCCAAACGTCCCACTGCTCACAGAGAAAAACTGGATTAATCCAAAAACATTTCCCAAATCTGCTGAGGGAGAATTATCATAAATCCAAGAAATCAGCTGTGTCATTTATTGAAACGAAATTATCTGCTAAAATCTGTTAAAAAAGGAGTGTAAGAAATGTGT
>NW_024664926.1:0-565 GCF_008729295.1 Plectropomus leopardus | reverse complement strand
TCCCTCTGAATCTCCTTACTGGGAGAACACTCAAATGTAAGGGGTTTCATAGCCAATTCTGGACATCATATCAAACACTGCATTTCCACTCTGTCTTTTGGTAATGACTTTTGTGACAGAAAATTTGAACAGAACAGCAGTCTGAAGAAGGGAGACATTATGATTTTTCAGCACTTTTAACAGAACCACAGGTATTTTAATGTGTCCACACGGTAAGAAAAATAGCTTAAATTCAAAGTGAATCCAATAACTGACTGCTGGTTGCAGCGTTTCAAAGATGATTTGAAAACAACAAATACAAAATTATGTTTAACCCTTTCAAACATGGAATGACATCAGTTTTCTTGCGCATTCAGACGCCTTTCACATGCATTTAAACCTTTGAAACCGAAGCAAATTGGTTTGATTTCTTTAAAAACATGGCTAAAACAGCATTGAACAACATGGAAAGAGATGTCCCCAAAAATAATAAGAAATTAGGAAAAGGTGACAGGCAAATGACCTGAAAATTAGTTTTTTCCAAAAGGGGAGAGAAAGAGAAAATATTAGCAGTTAATAATAATTT
>NW_024664925.1:0-396 GCF_008729295.1 Plectropomus leopardus | reverse complement strand
TTTGATTGTACAAAACCTGTCAGACAAATGTAGTGCATTAAAAGTTATAATAATTATTTCAGACATGCAGTAAACAAGAAGGAGAAAGTGCCATACAATGACATACAAATAAAATACCTCAAATTTGTACTGAAGTACAGTACTAGAGCAAATTTACTTAGTTACATTCTGCTACAGCAGACATAACCTGCTCATTTCTCTGTTGTTTTTATTACCCCCCGGCATTCTTTATATTTTGAATACATAAATATGTTTTTATGACTTAGATGGACATACTATGCCATGATTTACAGTATTTCGGCACATTATACTATGGCATTTTTTGACATAGTATACCATGACTTTGTATCATTTTATAACATAATATATTATGACATTTTAATGCCAACATACTAT
>NW_024664924.1:0-277 GCF_008729295.1 Plectropomus leopardus | reverse complement strand
ACCTGGTCGCCTCCCACCAGAAGGAGCGAGAGAGGACAGGGTCTCAGTCCCCACTGACGGCCAACAAGGTGACGTCCTTTGATCTGATACGCATCATACAATTAGAGGAGTGTCCAGTTTTAACCTCCCTCTGTGAACCTACAGGACGCCTTCACCCGCTACTCCTCGGCGTATCCTGACTTTGTGGAGGCGGTCAGGTTCCACCGTGCGTTCGAGGAGGCGCGGGTGAAGTCCCTCCAGCCCGGACAGGAGGGACAGGCACTTGTTGGCTTTGGGG
>NW_024664923.1:0-366 GCF_008729295.1 Plectropomus leopardus | reverse complement strand
CTTCTCACTCATGTCTGTATGTTTGTGTACGCTTATATGTTCATTATTCATTTCATTTCTTTTTTGCAACATATTGCAATTAAATTTCAATTTCTTTTCGCTCTGTTTTTCAGGACATCTTTCTTGTAAGTTTTACTAATTTCTTGCTTATTTTTGGGGCAATTTTTTGCCAAGATGCACATTGCTGTTTTTCCCATGTATTTTTTTTTAAAGAAATCTAATCAATTTGCACCAGTTTTAAATGTTTAAATGCTTATGAAACGCGTCTGAATGCTGCACAAAAAAAACGGATATAGATCCGGGTTTCAAAGGTTTAATGTCCGTCATTCCATGTGTGCACACAAACATACAATATTCATACATGCA
>NW_024664922.1:0-240 GCF_008729295.1 Plectropomus leopardus | reverse complement strand
GTGCTGTCAGTTATGTCAGTTATGTCAGTGCTGTCAGTTATGTCAGTGCTGTCAGTTATGTCAGTTATGTCAGTGCTGTCAGTGCTGTCTGTTATGTCAGTTATGTCAGTGCTGTCAGTTATGTCAGTTATGTCAGTTATGTCAGTGCTGTCAGTTATGTCAGTTATGTCAGTGCTGTCAGTTATGTCAGTGCTGTCAGTTATGTCAGTTATGTCAGTGCTGTCAGTTATGTCAGTTATG
>NW_024664921.1:0-219 GCF_008729295.1 Plectropomus leopardus | reverse complement strand
TCTTTCAAATTAAAAGCCACAACACATCGTAATTCGGTTAATTTTTTGGACACAACCACATTTAAAGGCCCCAAATTTACACTACACAATCAATTGGATGTTAAAGTTCACTTTAAGGACACAGATACACATGCACTCTTACATAAAAGTAGTCATCATCCCAAACATACACTTGCAGGTATTATTAAGTCACAATTATTACGTTTTCACAGGATATGT
>NW_024664920.1:0-1392 GCF_008729295.1 Plectropomus leopardus | reverse complement strand
ACACACTTATATATATGTTTTTTTTTCTTTTTCATTTTCTTCATGCCAAATAGGCTGGTATTTCTAACCAACCTAGGGGTAGATAAGCATTTAATTAAATTGTGACAGCTCTAAAACTTCTTTCCTTTCTTTTGGTGCAAATGTCTAAATAACAAATTCACTGGAGAAGAGACATTCTCTTGAATGGCATTTTGTCTTTGTGGTGTCCAAAATTTGGGCAAAAAATCAAGTTAGAATCCAGGACTGTAAGCCACTTTCCAGGAACTGGAGTGAGCGACAGACACAGAGAGGATGTGGGCTATCGGTGACACGCTCACTAAAGCCACATCAAAGGCATAATTTATTTTACATATACATTTGTATGATATTAAGGGTTATTATTGGCATTTTATTTATTTTTTTATGTTAGTCCTCAAGCCTTTATGTGACAACAGCTCATAAAAAATAGCACAGTAACAGTAGTTTATTTATTTATTTTTTGCTAACCATTAGCCTACAAAATTAGGGTACTGTTAATGAGACTGAGGTGAAATATTTCAAGTGATTCTTGAGGCTATTAACTGTCTACTATCAATTTCACATTTTCGTCATATCAAAATTATTGAATGATAACGAAATAAATATGGAAATATTTGGAGAAATAGGCAAATTTGAACCTGCGCCAAGTTTTCCAAAGTTATCCTCTCCATTGTCAGACGCCGGTTAGCTCGTCAGACGGCGGTTAGCTCAGTTACCACAGGTTTAAATTGCTCCTACGTCTATTTCTTTATTTATGTCATTGCCATTGTCAAACTTTTAGCAAACACTGAACAGTAGACATGACAGCACCAAAACAGACTTAAACGTGTCGTACTGTGTGTGACAGAGAGAAGGACAGACAAAGGAAATTTGAAAATACTGCACGCGCAGAAAGAACTGTTAAGACAATGGCACAATGATATTGTTTTTGTTCGATATTGAAAAGATGGCTCACGTTAACTTTTTTTTTTTTGTAAATGACGTAATACAGCAATAAATATGTTATCTACCTTGATAGATCAATATTCCGCTCTGAAAAGTTTTCAGGATTGTCATTAAGGATTGTCATAGGCTGTGATTTTCTATAATGAAAACTACATAATGTTTCTCTCTCTCTTTCTCTCTCCCTCTCTCTGCCCCTTACTGGTCCACCTCTCCACCTGCCTCACCCCTCCTGTCAGTATTCGACATTATAACTGCTGCTTGAGTGTAAGTTAACAAATTTTATTGGTTTACAGTTATAGTGACCTCTTAATGTCTCACCTCCCTAACATTAATTACATAATAATAAGCAAGTATAATCTAAAATGGCTCTTTCATGTTGTCTTATACTTACTATACTTAATACTGTGCGGCGTGGTGAGGCAGGGGGAG
>NW_024664919.1:0-204 GCF_008729295.1 Plectropomus leopardus | reverse complement strand
TGCTTAATGTCACAATTTTCATGTGATACTTTTATATGTCAGAGCACATCATGTGTTGGTACAATATTGTGCTAAGAGATACTGATGAGCTCTTGAAAGGTACTGATGATTTTGAATTGATCAGAAATCTTTAATGTCCTATTTATGGACATTTTGCCCTAATGGACTTTCCCTCACATTATGTGATTATTGAAAATGATCTGT
>NW_024664918.1:0-608 GCF_008729295.1 Plectropomus leopardus | reverse complement strand
TTTCATCTTCGTCTTGATTCATTTAAATAAACTTCAGTCAGCTAATACACAATCATCAGTATGTAAATCAGCCTCCGCATGTGTTGCCTCATAAAGAAGTGAAGTGTGTGTGTGTCAGTGAGAGGACAGAAGAGCTCACGTCAGCTCAGCTTCAACATCAACCATGTTCTCTGTAGCTCTGATACTGCTGCTGGCAGCTGGATCCTGTGAGGAGCTTTCAGTGGATTCTCACTCACAAACACATTAGAAACACTGAATAGTCAGATGAATGATGGAGATAATGTTGATTTGTGTTTCCACAGGTGTGAACGGTATCAGCCTCATCCAGCCAGACTCACTGGTCGCGCAGGCTGGACAGTCTTTGACCATCACCTGTCAGGTCTCTGGTTATTCTTTGACTGATAACAGCTACGCAACAGGCTGGATCAGACAGCGTGAAGGAAAACCAATGGACTGGATTATACATCGGTACGGTGGAGGAGATGTTTACCAAAATAATGCTCTGAAGAGCAAGTTCCTCTACCACACACGCACTTCTACAAGCTCAGTGACATTAACAGGACAGAATCTGCAGCCTGAAGACACAGCTGTGTATTACTGTGTGAGAG
>NW_024664917.1:0-360 GCF_008729295.1 Plectropomus leopardus | reverse complement strand
TAGGCAGGGGTCCCATCTATGATGCGGGGAGGAGGAGGAGGTCGGGACGGAGGTTGCAGAGGGCTCTCTTGGAATGGCTTTAGTCGGGAGACATGAAAGGTGGGATGGACCCTCATGGACCGGGGTAACCTCAACCGGACCGCCACCGGGTTGATCACTCTGTCGATGGGGAATGGGCCGATGAACTTGGGTGCCAACTTCTTAGAGTCCTCCCTCAAGGGGAGATCCCGTGTCGACAGACAAACCTTCTGCCCTACTTGGTAGGCCGGAGCCCGGGAACGGCGACGATTGGCGGCCGTGGCATACCGTTCCACAGACCCCAACAGTGCAGATCGAGCCTGAGTCCAAATCTGACGGCAG
>NW_024664916.1:0-308 GCF_008729295.1 Plectropomus leopardus | reverse complement strand
AATACATGAATAATTCCAGTCATGTATAATTACAAAGACTCACACAGAAACAATTTCTGGCACGGAGAAACGCCTCATATGGTTTTGGCTATCATGATTTAAAGGGCCATTCCACAGTTTTTCAATCTTGCCGATCTGTCATAAAACGACATTGAATCATTCACTCCGTTAGTCCCTAAATGACTAACAGCACTTTAGCAGAAGCCTCTACCTTAATGTAATACAGCTGTGACATCACAACTTCACAAAAGTGCTGAGTGCCTGTTTAACCCTTTGAAACCTGGATCAATGTTACCTTTCAGACACTT
>NW_024664915.1:0-342 GCF_008729295.1 Plectropomus leopardus | reverse complement strand
CGCACTCGACATGCTGTCCAACTCGTCTGAGGAGGAGCAGGAGCAGAAAGGAGGAGAGAGGAGGAGAAAGAAGGAGAAAAGAAGGGAGGAGATGAGAGAGGAGATGAGAGAGGAGAAGAAGAGAGAGGAGGAGACAGAGAGGAGGAGACAGAGAGGAGAAGAAAAGAGAGGAGGAGACAGAGAGGAAGAGAGAGGAGGAGAAGAGAGAGGAGACAGAGAGGAGCAGAAGAGAGAGGAGGAGACAGAGAGGAGGAGAAGAGAGAGGAGACAGAGGAGGAGAAGAGAGAGGAGACAGAGAGAGGAGGAGACAGAGGAGACAGAGAGGAGGAGAAGAGAGAGGAG
>NW_024664914.1:0-629 GCF_008729295.1 Plectropomus leopardus | reverse complement strand
AGTAGCATCTCTGCATGGGGAGGTGGAATAAGGATCTCTGGTACAGAGCTTGTAGATGGACTTGTCCTTGCAGGCCTGAATCAGCTCCTTTTGGATCTGAAAGTCTGTGAAGTCCACCAGGGCCTGCAGAAAACCACAAAGAGTTTCCAACTTCAGTACTATTCTTAGATATTGTATTAGATATTATTCTAGTGTTTATGATTACTGTGATTACTACAGACTTGATTGTTTCTAATACAATACATGACTACACACTGAGACACTCCCAGATATCTTATAGTGCTATACACTGGCCTGATCTACACCACCTTAAATTAGATTTATCATTGCAGGCATGCTATTATTGCACTGCTATTGTCTATTTTATCTTAAAAGTTATATTTACTAGTGTATCTCTGGTCTCTGCTGTTCCTCGAAGGTCTTCACATAGCAGGACAGAAATCAGCGGTGCGGGTTGCTGGAGGAAGCTCTGTGGTGGAGGTTTGGCTGCAGCTGTCTGCAAGAAATTTCAGGTGGCAAGCAGCAGCTGCAGATTGCTGTCATAGCCTATAGATGGGGGTTTGGCTGAGTCCTGCCAGAATCTACAGGTGGAGGTGACAGTGCAGGTTGCTGGCAGAGGCTGTTGGTGG
>NW_024664913.1:0-240 GCF_008729295.1 Plectropomus leopardus | reverse complement strand
TCAAACCACCAACTGTATCAGATTGTGGAGTGGTTCTGTATCAGATTGTGGAGTGGTTCTGTATCAGATTATGGAGCAGTTCTGTATCAGATTGTGGAGCGGTTCTGTATCAGATTGTGGAGTGGTTCTGTATCAGATTATGGAGCGGTTCTGTATCAGATTGTGGAGCAGTTCTGTATCAGATTGTGGAGCGGTTCTGTATCAGATTGTGGAGCGGTTCTGTATCAGATTGTGGAGCGG
>NW_024664912.1:0-531 GCF_008729295.1 Plectropomus leopardus | reverse complement strand
AGGTACTGAAGGCCCCTACCACGACGGCGAGAGCGCAGCAGGCGGCGTACCGTATAGGCAGGGGTCCCATCTATGATGCGGGGAGGAGGAGGAGGTCGGGACGGAGGTTGCAGAGGGCTCTCCCGGAACGGCTTGATTCGGGAGACATGAAAGGTGGCATGGACCCTCATGGACCGGGGTAATCTCAGTCGGACCGCCACTGGGTTGATCACCTTGTCGATGGGGAACGGACCGATGAACTTGGGAGCCAACTTCTTGGAATCCTCCTTCAGGGGGAGATCCCGTGTCGACAGCCAAACTCTCTGCCCCACTTGGTAGGCTGGAGCCCGGGAACGGCGCCGATTAGCGGCCGTGGCGTAACGTTCTGCGGACCCCAGTAGAGCAGATCGGGCCCGGGTCCAACCCTGGCGGCAGCGACGGATGAAGGCCTCCACAGAAGGGAAGGCGGTCTCCCTCTCTTGGTCGGGAAACAAGGGAGGTTGGAACCCATACGCACATTGGAATGGGGACATGCCGGTTGCAGAGCTGGTG
>NW_024664911.1:0-264 GCF_008729295.1 Plectropomus leopardus | reverse complement strand
AACAAAAACACCACCAACAAAAAAATGTATAAATAAAACATCAATTACTAAAAATAACTATTTTAGTACTATTTATAAGTGCTGTTTTTTTGCTGTACATACTATACACTGTACTAATTACATACATGCATATATGTGTAGGTAGACATAGTGCCAAAATTTAATGCAAAAGTAAAGTATAACATTGTAGTGCAGTTATGCATCACATAATATAAGGATGCTGAAAGATGTATGAGTTTAGGGGAAAAGTGTTTTTGTTTGTCT
>NW_024664910.1:0-250 GCF_008729295.1 Plectropomus leopardus | reverse complement strand
TCTCCTCAGTTTTGTTTTTCCTCGTCTCTCCTTGTTTCGTCTCCTCTCCTTGCGTGTCTCCTCAGTTTTGTTTTTCCTCGTCTCTCCTTGTTTCGTCTCCTCTTCTTGCATGTCTCCTCAGTTTTGTTTTTCCTCTCCTCTCCTTGTTTTCTCTCCTCTCCTTGTTTCGTCTCCTCAGTTTTGTTTTTCCTCTCCTCTCCTTGTTTCCTCTCCTCTCCTTGTTTCCTCTCCTCTCCTTGTTTCGTCTCCT
>NW_024664909.1:0-1930 GCF_008729295.1 Plectropomus leopardus | reverse complement strand
ACTTCTCCCAAATTTCTTGCCAAGTTGCTTGCTGCCTTTTTAGCCACATTTTCAATAAAAACGAAACCGATTTGCTCACGTTTCAAAGGTTGTAAAGGAAAGTTAAAGGCATCTGAATGTATTCCAGGTTTCAAAGGGTTAAAAATCCACAAATATGGTTTTAATGTATGAAAACTGTCTTACCAATGGCGCTCCGTAGCCACAGTGGCCTCTTGTTAGCCGACGTGTAGCAGCAGAGGAAGTAAACGGGCACTCCTGACAGGGCGATGCCGATGCCGATCAGAGAGTTGATGGTGTCGCTGTAGAGCGGCACCACCACCAGGAAGATGGTGAGGATGCAGAAGATGATGGGGTAAAAGAGACTGAGCTGAGGGAGGAGAGACACAAGAGATGGTGGTTAAATTTGGTGCATAAGGAGAAAAAAAACCAATAATTGTGGTTCTGCTTCTTACCTTTAGAGGTCTCTTTCTGTCCGGCTGCTTCCAGCGCAGATACAGCTGCCCCAAAATAGAGAGACCAACAAAGAACCAGTAGCTGAAGCTGTAGTAGTTAATCAGCCTGAAGACGTCTTCTACGCACAGGTAGATCAGAGCCATGATGCCCTGCAGAGACAGATGAGAAACATTTTAGGTCAGGCTGTGAAATTTGGGGGGGATTTTCCTAAAGATGCAACAGTGGAATAAAAATATAGAATCGGTGGTAACTAAATTTATGGGAGTGTAATGCATTTATTTGAGAGAAGGAAAAAAAATCTACTGCTTTTTTAAATTAATGAGATTATTATCTCAGAATAGAAAAGAATTTATGAGATAACGTCATTAATCATTTTTCATTTTTCTCAATTTTGCCAAGTCTGGTCTTCTTTCTCTACATTTTTTAAATAATCTTGTTAAGACAGAAAAATAAGAAATCTAAAGATTTTCTGAATTAAAGAGATTAGTATCCCAGAACTGAGGTTAAACTTTAAGTGCGGAAAAAAGTAATTTCTTTTTCTAATTAACAAGATATTCATCTCCTTAAATAAGAAAAGTAAGAGTTTCCAAGATTATATTGTTAATTTAAAAAACGTATAAAAAAACTTTCAGAAAAAAATCAGCTCTTTTTCTGCATTTAACATAATTATCTTAATTCTTCGCAAAAAGTTCTTGTATCTCTCAAAAACAAAATGA
This sequence comes from Plectropomus leopardus, assembly GCF_008729295.1. NCBI lineage: Eukaryota > Metazoa > Chordata > Actinopteri > Perciformes > Serranidae > Plectropomus > Plectropomus leopardus. Next base: position 761 of record NW_024664909.1, on the reverse strand, counting down.
ATAAACAAGATAATCGTTTACACTCTCATTTATCTTTATATTTTTTTTCCCAATTAAATTTTTTCTTATAATTCTAAGCGAATAATCATGTTAATTCAGAAAATCAGGGTAACTTTTTCTCAAGTGAATATGCATTATATTTCAGTATAAAATAAAACCATTATACTAAAGGAAATAAAAGATGATGAGGGCGGACTGACGTTGAAGAGCAGGGCGGGGACGGGAGTGTAGCGGTGCACGTGGATCATGCACAGGTAGTCGGGCAGGTGGCCCTCTCTGGAGCCCACGAAGAACAGCCTTTAAGACAGAAACGTGCAACAGAGCGGCGATGAGTGATGATGATGGCATGAGTGAGCAGCTGATAACACAGGGATGAATTTTAAAATAATTAATTTATCAATTATATACCTGGAGGAAGCCAGGATGGAGGCGTTGAGTCCTCCGAAGCAGGAAAGAGCCACAGCGAGGGGAATAGTCCAGTTCATGACACCAAACACCTGGTCTGCAAACGTCTGGAGAGAGAAGATTAAATGCTGTAAATCTGTGTTATGTCTACATTTTTATTTATTTTTAATCTGTATTATTATTTCTCTGTGTCTGTGCTTATATCTATATTTTATTTATTTATTCATTCAGTCATTTAATTGGATTTAATTATCTATATTTTTATTTTTCTGTCTGTGCTTTATCTATATTTTCTTTCTTTATTTTAATCATCTATATTTTTATTTTTCTATGTCTGTGCCCTTTTTTCTTTATTC
>NW_024664908.1:0-302 GCF_008729295.1 Plectropomus leopardus | reverse complement strand
CACCGACACTGTGTGCTCTCTTATTATTTGATTACTTAAAATTGCACGTTGCTGTATTGTTTCATACACCACAATGCAAAATATTATAATCAGTGTCAGAGTTTACTTTTACACAAAATACGAGCAGATGAAGCGGAATTATGGTGAGATTCGTAAAAATCCTGTTTAATCCTGTTTTCCAGTGAATTTGCAAAATGACTTTAATTGTTACAAATCTGAATCTCTGGTTTAAATAGTTCAGTTTACGAGTTTATGGCTTTTGCAGATCAATATACAGTTTCACAGGAAATGGTCGGTATTAA
>NW_024664907.1:0-845 GCF_008729295.1 Plectropomus leopardus | reverse complement strand
TGGGTCTCCTACCAGTTTAATGTGCCCAGAAAACCTCGAACAAGAGGCACCCAGGACTGTCAGGACGCATCCTGATCAGATGCCTGAACCACCAAATGCATTGCTTTGATTTCTGTAGCTGTCAAACAAGACTTATAACAAAGGTTAACATCACACATCTGATACAAAAACCACACAGTAATACAACTGAGCTGAACTGAGATTAAATATACACTTGTTTATCTTCACTGCAGTAACCATCACAGATATCAAGGCAACCCTCATGTCAGTTTCACATAAACTGGTGGTTTCAGTTAAAAAAATCACTGGTTTCTTTGCTGCAAAACCACAAGTTATAGCATTAAAAGTGGCAATATAAAATTCGAAACTTAAACATCTTTTTGAATGAATGACAAAATCATACATTCAATAGGCAACATCTTGAGAGAAAATCCAATAATGTCCAAAAAAACAATACATGCATGATTTTTTTTACTTGTTGTGACCAAAGGTGCGAAAGAAAAAAACTCAAATTGTTTTTCCAATATGCTCCCTCTGAATGCATGAGAGTGTCACACATTTCATTTACCCAAATTAATGTTAAAAATTTAGGCTGTCAGTTTGCTTGTTCCATTATCTTTGCAGGCTTGTTTTGTCTTGTCAAATTTTAATTTTGTTATTTAATGTTAGCTTGTTAATAGTGACACTACAAATGTGAACTCCAGCCTTCCACCTTCACAGTATTTGAGTAGAAACTTGAAATTTAAGAAAGTCTCAAAGGACTTTCAAAGTGTTTAAAATTAACAATCATTGTCTTTTAACTCTATCTTAATTATTTGATGTTAGGGTTAGACTGAAATATGATA
>NW_024664906.1:0-398 GCF_008729295.1 Plectropomus leopardus | reverse complement strand
TTCCCCGCGCACTGCTGCATCATAATCCTAATCTGTCAATCCATTTTTCACATAAAATAAACCTACATGTCGAGCCATGTTTCAGGAGGAAATCCACGCAAGTCTTGAGGTCCCAGGTCTCAGTGTCCAGGTCTCAGTGTCCAGGCCTCAGTAATCAGGTCTCAGTGTCCAGGCCTCAGTAATCAGGTCTCAGTGTCCAGGCCTCAGTAATCAGGTCTCAGTGTCCAAGTCTCAGTGTCCAGGTCTCAGTGTCCAGGCCTCAGTAATCAGGTCTCAGTGTCCAGGCCTCAGTAAGCAGGTCTTAGTGTCCAGGTCTCAGTGTCCAGGTCTCAGTGTCCAGGCCTCAGTGTACAGGCCTCAGTAATCAGGTCTCAGTGTCCAGGCCTCAGTAATCAGGT
>NW_024664905.1:0-348 GCF_008729295.1 Plectropomus leopardus | reverse complement strand
ACTAAAAAGTCAGTTTAAAAAATATTAGGCCTGAAGTTATTTCTCTTCTGCTTGAATTAGAGTGTTAATTGTTAAAACATTGGATCTTAATATGTCTATTTTATTTTTTTGTTTTTAGTTTATGTGACTCGAGCTCTGTGTGTCAAGGTTCAAATTTCTGAGGTTAAAAAAAAAACTTTTTTTTTTTAACTTCATCCTTACAATTACCTGTTGGCAAAATGTAGATTAACCTAACTCACTCTAAACCTGCCTCTGCATGGGGCCGCATATATACTTCTATTAATGTTTTACTGCTCTGCTTGAATAAGAAAAATAGGGTTTGTCAAAAACCTATTTATGTTTGGTAAA
>NW_024664904.1:0-867 GCF_008729295.1 Plectropomus leopardus | reverse complement strand
TTAAGGACGCCTTGGCATCCGGCATCATTCGTCCCTCCTCGTCTCCCGCCGGAGCGGGGTTTTTCTTCGTTGGGAAGAAGGATGGTTCCCTGAGGCCCTGCATTGATTATCGGGGTCTTAATGACATCACCATTAAGAACCGCTACCCCCTGCCTCTCATGGCTTCAGCCTTTGAACTGCTCCAAGGGTCCACCATCTATACTAAACTGGATCTTCGCAACGCCTACCACCTGGTTCGGATCCGCGAGGGGGACGAATGGAAGACAGCTTTCAACACGCCTACGGGACACTACGAATACTTGGTGATGCCTTTCGGGCTAACCAATGCCCCAGCCGTGTTCCAGGCCCTCATCAATGATGTGCTCAGAGACTTGCTTAACAAATACGTGTTCGTGTACCTGGATGATATATTGATCTTCTCCCGCTCAAAGCAAGAGCACGTACACCACGTCCAGACTGTCCTGCAACGTCTGCTAAAGAACTCTCTCTTCGTCAAGGCAGAGAAATGCGAGTTCCATGCCTCATCTGTATCCTTCCTGGGCTACATCATCGGCCATAATCATATGGAGATGGATCCCGCCAAAGTTTCAGCTGTTACCTCATGGCCTGTTCCTGACTCCCGCAAGCAGCTGCAACGCTTCCTGGGCTTCGCTAATTTCTACAGGCGGTTCATCCGGGGTTACAGTGCGGTGGCGGCACCTCTCACGGCTCTCACCTCCTGTAAGATCCCCTTCCGTTGGTCCCCGGCAGCTGAGGAGGCGTTCCAGCTCCTCAAACGACGCTTCAGTTCGGCTCCCATCCTCCTGATCCCGGACCCTGAAAGACAATTCGTGGTGGAGGTGGATGCCTCCGATGTTGGGGTGGGGG
>NW_024664903.1:0-330 GCF_008729295.1 Plectropomus leopardus | reverse complement strand
TATCAACGCGCACGTCGCGCCGTGTTCCCACCGCTCACACGCCCCGAACTCCCACTCTCTGATTGGCTGACGGCAGCTCACAGAAATCCGTCAGCACATTTGGGTTTCATCCAAACTGAGCTTCATTTAAACTCAGATTGCTGAGTTTTTAACATAAAATTATCGAAAGATTTACAGAAAAACAGAAGAAAAACTCTTCAATGATTTTCAGCTGAAGAGCAAAAAAAACAAAAAAAAACAGTCTACTGAAAAAAAAACATGAAAAACATCTGAATCAGCGAAAAATAATGACAATAATAGTATTACTGTGTTTTCTTGTCGAGTCTGTGT
>NW_024664902.1:0-230 GCF_008729295.1 Plectropomus leopardus | reverse complement strand
AGCATATTAGGCCAGGGTCAACGTTATGGCCCTTAGAGAGTCGATCTGCTTAAATATGACACTTAAAAACCAACTGGTACAGACAACGCACAACTGCTGCTGCTTGTTGCCATTAGTCCAGCAACAAGGTGCTCATTTTAAAAGAAGTAGGAGCATGTCACATGAGACATAACACACTTTTTTAAAAAACAAACAGAACAGGGAGTGAAAAGTCTGTCAGAATAAGAAAA
>NW_024664901.1:0-319 GCF_008729295.1 Plectropomus leopardus | reverse complement strand
ATCTAATGTTTCTCTTTAAAGGTCCCATAATGTGCTCATTTTCAAGTCCATACTTGTATGTTGGGTTTCTACTACAATATATTTGCTTTAATGTTCAAAAAACATTATTTCTTTCACATTCTCTCAATAGATCTGTAATGAACCTACTCCTGAATTACACAGATGCTGCAAAATATTCCAACAGGCAATACAAAGACACGCATGTATAATGTTTACATTTAAGTTTCAGTATAATGAGTTTTTATATACAGGCCCAGAGTTGTGACATCATAAATTCACAGGACTCCTGATGGCTTATTTAGGGACACTGTTTTACTCT
>NW_024664900.1:0-288 GCF_008729295.1 Plectropomus leopardus | reverse complement strand
TTTGTCGTCCGACCTCTCTTTGTAACAAAGCCCACAGATGCATCATCTGCTGAATTTGGGAGGAGTCCTAAGTGACAACATCAGCTGTGCAAATGTGATGGTCTACAGCGTCCCCGTGTGGACACGTTTAGTAAATACATGCTAAATATGAACGACAAAATTCCCCAAAGTCATACTATACAGGGAACACTCAACCCATCGACCACTGAAATTCATAATAAATGACTAAAGTATTATTTGGAATACAGATAATTTTGGAAAGTAACTCAAATTTCATTCAAAGGCCTC
>NW_024664899.1:0-500 GCF_008729295.1 Plectropomus leopardus | reverse complement strand
ATTCTTCAAGCAAAAACCTCAAGGACTGAAAAATGAAGCCAAAACAGTAGTGCAATGTTCAATTGCCCAACTAAAAAGTTACAACCTGGCACAGAAAAACACAGGCACAAAAAAAACCCGATTTTGGTCACTACAGCTAACCCATTTTTGCCTATTTGTATATTAAGGCTTGAGGTTACGCATAATTGTAATGTAAAAAGTCCATAAAAGGATACTGATATTTATTATAATTATAAGTTTAAAATTATGTTACAGAACAAAAAAAGCATTTTAAAAAAAAATATTTCATCACTTTTTGAGTGATTTTCGTGTTTGTTTTTGTTTTTTATTTATTTATTTATTTTTGCTTATTTTCAGGTACATGTTTTTGGCCATGTATTATAAGTTGCTCATTGCATTCTCCTTGTTTGCTGAGGTTTCAAAGGGTTAAAGCTGTACATTTGTCCTTTTAAGCCTTTATTTGAAGAACAATGAATCATCTAACACAAGTAGGCCTACAC